>NC_079167.1:1919101-2071601 GCF_947568905.1 Ostrea edulis | reverse complement strand
ACAGACCCTAGTCGTTAAAACGGGTAGTGATAGGTCCATCGCCAAACGCTCGGCATCAGGTGTGAATGTCACGGGTCCTTGGAGATGACCTTAAAAACGGATGACCCGTGTCACAGTAGGTGTGGCACGCTAAAGAACCCTAGCCTCACTGCTCAATGGCCGTAAGCGCCGAGCATAAGCTTAAATTTGAAGCCCTTCACCGGTCTTGGTGACGTCTCCATATGAGTGAAAAATTCTCGAGCGAGACGTTAAGCAAGATACAATCAATCAATCAATCAATCGTTTTGCTGAGGGTGTTTATAAATCACGTGTGTTCTTTCCTTTCTCTACCCAAAGGTGTCGCTGCTCGCTAACACATCTGTCAATGCCGAACTTTCAAATCTCTTGTAAAACGCGTTTTAAATTCTCATACTGAAAACGTTTACTTTGCTTAATCAATTGACGAAGCAGAATCTTAAGATAAAATTGTTTTACCGCTTGTAAAGAAATTCCCAAAATTTTGATTTTAATCAAAATAAAGCACCCCCCCCCCCCCCCGATTTTTTGTGTTATCTTACATTGAAACATCGTCGGAGACCCACTTATGCCGTTTTGAGCCAGAACTCTGTGATACCATAAATATAGAAAGGGGTCTAACTCTGACTCAGATAAAAAAAAAATTACCCACTCGCTTCAAATGCCTAAAAAATCTAAAGTAGATGTGATATGTATAATTTGCCGGTCTCCTTCAATATATTAATGTTTGAACTACTTGCATGTGACATTTCAATCCATAGGTTCTTGAAATAACAGAGATATACGTCATCATTCTCTCGATTTCACGTGTTTATTTTTACTAGGACATTTACCGGTCCAGGTCATCGGGTGGATTCTCGCCTATGACAGCAGCGAAATTCAGACTAGTGTGGAAGATTTCGGATTCATCAATTAAAATTTCACATGAAATATACGATATTTACTTTACCTAACGTGGGACACAACGCCGATATTTTCGCATAACTCAATAAAATGCGTGACCCTACGTGACCTATCGAGGACCAATGGGAATCGCTGTAAATATTCCCGGTACTCAATGGCGACGCCCATGAAAGTGTGTGTGTTTTGTTGTGCCACTATTAAAGATATATATATGAAAACTCCAGATTTGGCACACAAAAAGGCTTATTATTTTCACTAATACTTCACTTTCACATGTGCCCCCCCCCCCCCCTTTCGGAAGTCCTTGATCCGCCCCTGGTATGTTTATTATTATCATCACTAGAGAGGTGTGTAAAGATCGAAGGTCATAATTACTGACTCAAATTGTGCCTACAACACAACTGGAACAAATTACGGCAGTACTTAATATGCAAGTAAGTTTAACATACCTATATAAACCGATAAAATACCAAGTCTGTTAAAAAACACACACATTGCTCCCGTATGATGGAACTACGTGACGAACTCGTGCTGAACATGTAGACCGTACGCAGTACGATAGTAAACGCTTGGTAACACGTTAACACAGGCTCCCCCTGTCTTTAAAGACACAAATACACCATCTGCTTCAATAATGCAGATAAAGCATCTCGCTGAAAGTTTTGTAACTTGTCCAAAGTAAACGTAGTAAAAATCTTGGCTTCGAAAGCATGTTTTTCTACGCTACCGAGGACTGGAAATAAGGGGCTTTTTCATTGGTTGAATGTTGCAATAAGGAATAGTAAAGCGACCAATCGCATATAGACGCCGAGACACACCTTCCAGCGAAAATTCTGGCCTTGTGTCCCACGGTAGGTAAACGTAGAGCGACCGACCGTGGGTTTCCGACGATGACATTGTAGCTATATTAATCATTCTAATTCTTTAAACCCGTTCTGTTTTTCGTTCTGTTCCGCGTTTTAGCAACACCTTCTTGAGACAGCTCATCTACACCTAATTCACCAAAAGCTAAATACGAACGATGCTATCGACGCATCCTTTTGGGCGGCCTACTTGATAGCCCCCCCCCCCCCCCCCCCGCGCCTAATAAGGTCAGGTGATTATTTAGCCAAAGAACTGTTTTATCCAGAAGGGGCTTGTTTTTACAGGACGTTTATAGAAACAGGGACGGTTACGCCATAGCTCTTAGGCAGTCGGAATCTGTACGGTTCAGGGAACAGAACATCAAAGTGGCTCTCCTATCTCAATCTTCCATTGTGTCCAGTGAAAGCACTAAGGAAATCATTACAGCAACATCCTGGAAACTCGGCGCGGTTCCTTTTTCCATTTTGCTAGGAAACACGAGAGATTTGTCAATATTAGCATATAAGCCGTTTTTGCATCGACTGAACGCAATCCTATATGGAACCGGAGTCAAAGAAAGATTTTCAGGGTTGCGACTTGGACTTTCAGCGAGAGCTGATCCAAGATCTAGGTCATTTAGTGCAACGACTTTCAGTGGCGTAGCTACCATGCATGCTTGTATGTCTAAGCATCCACATTTCCACTCCCCAAAAAGGATGAGTAAAGAAAAAAATGAGAGAGAGAGAGAGAGAGAGAGAGAGAGTCATGTGGTACGTGTTGTTCAAGAATGCGGGAAATAAGCAAACAAAGGAAAAACTATCATACTCTGTTAATTGCACAAAAACCGGAAATTGTAATGTTACGGTAACAATTTCTTCATTTAGCGACTCACTTGCATATCCGTGTGAAAGTCAATGTGATACTAAATTCAATGTGATCCTTATTACTATGCCTTTCTTAACCCAGTTTTTATTAAGAAGACCCTCTCCCTTTGTTAAACAAGGACAGCTTCCTCGAGCCCCGAAAGCTAGGTTCGCTGGAGTTCCTGTTCTGAAGAATAGCATAGCAAACAAAGACTACACTGGCTTTGGTGAGTGATCATTAAGCAATGCAATGTTGTATTGATTATCTTCTACTCCTGTGAAAGTGTAGAAATGTTTCCGAAGAAGAGTCCACGTGCAAAGGTATAAACTCAAGTTAATAAAGTGCCATTATAGTAGTACAAATGCATTATAAGCAGATTTTGTCATATTATGTCAAAGGGGCTCATCAAAAATTGACACTCTCTAAAAAAAAATCGGTACATTAAATTTCCATTCATCTTCTTTTTATATTTTAGGAACATTAAGTTTTACAATCCAGGTCTCAATCGATTGGGGAAAGATCATAGTTTGTAAAAATACATAATTTCTGTTTGCACCAGCAATATATGAAGCACAGTATTTTGACACAATCTGAGCAAACTTGTGTTATTTAGTATAATTAGAGTAAGTAAAGGGAACTAACAAGCTGTCATTAAATTCTCAATTGCTCGCTTCAAACTCTCAAAACTTTAATATTACTTGTGATAATGCATTAAAAGTTTTCCCAGCCAAAAGCCAGAATATAGAATATTGCTGCCTACATTAACCCCCCCCCCCCCTCCAAAAAAAAAAAAAGGTCAGGGTCAGATTGTACCATGTAGACACTGAAAGTTTGAGCTCCGTGTAATACTGTATTCATATATTCTGAAGTTTGTATGACCTTGAACCTTCTACGGCAGTGATTAGGAAGGCCAAAATGGCCTATGGGACTATGGCCCCACGGTTCAAGTTTTCAATGGGCCATTTTCAGATTTAATGGGCCATCAACATATTTTGAATGGCCATTTTTCAATAAATAGCAAATGTGCAGTGGAACATTATTGTTTTAATTGAAACTCTGAACCATGACCACGATCTTTTCCACCGCTCTTGAAAATCTTTCTTCTTTGTTTCAATGTCCCCTTCTCAACGGTATAATTGCTTTTATCAGCATTGGTATTTGAAGACGGTCTCTTGTTTTTTTCATTATTTGGTTGTTTTTTTTCCACTTTCTGTCGTTTCTATATCTGTCCTTGGATAAGCATGAGAAGACGTGATGAGATGTGGTGTAAGAGGAAATAGTTTATTGGTTATCTATTTTGATTTGTATTGCTTCAACCAATGGGATTCGGTGTATCAGAATACATAGGAATTGAAAATGAATGTACAAAAAATAAGTAAGTCGTACCTAATTCACTTCTACAGAAAAAAAACACCGTAAGTTACAATCAATAATGAATGCTCACTTTGGTGCATGGATTAGATAATTCAATGCGCCAATTTTCACCTGAATGGGACTATGGCGCAGGGCGCATGGCCTTCCCAATCACTGCTACAGAGAGGACCTATATAGGCAGTGCCTGCTGTTCGATCCTATTATGAATTATCATAATAAAATACTGTTTAAATTAAATAACACTATCTCATCCAAACTGTTCAGCCTCCTGGATGCAATTTTTCGCAAAATGTTCTTTTTGGTGCCTATGGCACTCTGAGTCTTCCATCATGCCTTTACACTAAAACTCGAGATTTGTCCCTAAACACATAGTGTCGCTGAGCTGCCAACCCTCATGATTTTGGCGTACGCCGTACAATTTTAGGGCCGAAATTACACCTTACAATTTCACAATAAATCTTCCAATTTTTGGCATTTCGAAATTTTCAATGCTGTCCGTCTTTGGTTTTTACTATGATAATAAACAAGTCGATAGTCGTTATTATGTTTATTTGCATAGTCAATATATACATAATCTTGATCATTTGAATGCTTTCAAATAAACAATATGGCAACTGAATGCAAGGCAAGAGTTAGTGGAACGGAAATAGTATAAACAATGTTACTCCCGCAAAGAAGAAAACCCAATTGAGCCAGAAATTCAAAAAAAAAATATGCAAGTAAATATCCATTCATTTCAAAATCAGAGAAGGGGATTTGGTATGCAAGTGTACAATCTGTTTGACAGACTTCATCGTTTCTTATGATGGGAAAATTCATGCTGTTAAAAACATAATAATAGCATTACTGAACAGGCATTTGTGAGTTAACGTCAATCTATGAAAATGGACTTTGTTTTCGTTTAAGCATCTGAGTTTTCTGCAGTTACTAGAGCGGAATGCCTCTTTACAACTCTGTTATTGAATGTATCATACCAATTAGCATGGCATTCGCATGTCGAAACTGTTTCCTAAGATGTTTCCGTACTCTGATATGACAAAAAATACAGATCTGGATGCATTAAAACTACAGCTATTGTAACTGACATGTCAAAAAATATCAAGACCTTGTAGTATGAAAATCTTACAATGTGTCCACTGACGAAAGTAATGCTGATATGAAGTTGTATCCGATTGGGTTAACGTATATAGATGAAGAACTTTCAAAAGTAGTAATAAATTGTCTCTTACCTGTTCCAAATATAGATGGAAAATCAACAGGAGAAAATAATTACTTGACCTTCTGCAGTTGTAAATGCTTAAGAATATAATTGTAAATAAGTATATAAATTCATTAGATTTGGGCTTAAAATGTGCCTCAAATTGCTTGGGCTAATATTTATTCATTACAAAAATGCCATCGGCCCCTGGATCCCCGCCTTACTATTTTCCATTTCATAATGTTGGCAGCTCTGGTGTTGGGGACATATTGTTTTTGCTTCGTTGTTATTCATCGCTGAACCAAACTGTCTGCCAGCGTTGCTGCAGCCATACTCTATGAGTCTGAGACCATTGAAGTTGGTTCTAGTGATGTTGCTGAATTAGAAAATTGCTAACAGGTCTGTGCGTTTTAATCCCAGCTTCCTGTTGTCGATTGCAAATAGTTTGATCCAATATTCGGCAAATCCTAGGAATGGCAGATGACAGTTGTGAATTGTTATTAAAGATGACTCAATCAGATAAAGCGATTCTGTGCTGCTGACGCTACGCGTGGTCTACCTGATTGATGACAACCATTTGTTGAACCATAGTTATTGATATCTGCTCCGAGGCAAGATATGGTGCTTTGTGCAACATTGAAATCTGTTGCAAATTGTGACACACTTGCTTCCAGTTGTACAATTGCATTGTTGCATTGATCATCATTCAGATGCGGAATTTCTCAAAAAGCGGTTACATATAAAGACAATGTAATCAAGTTTCAAGAACCCATGCATTTGATAGACTATTGGTGCCTATCCAGTAAACAATAGCATTAGATGTAACAAGGAGTAATCAAGCAATTCATTCTAGATCAAAACAGAAAAAAATGTATGAAAAAATTTATTTGAAAAGATACTTTTATATTTTGTTCATACATAATTACATATATATTTCATATGATTAGACCTTTCATTTGAAACCATGATTTTTGTCATAGTGACATTGATGTTTGGCCTAAACTTCTCAAACTGTAAGTAAACCTTTAACCTTGCTCATAACATTTGAATGGTGAGTGATAGGGTTCTCATATTTTATATGTACATTTCTTGTGACAAGAATGAAAGGTAATCTAGACAATATCTCCTGAAGGGTTTAAGGTAGGGTTTTCATGTGTGAAAATAGATTTTTTATGGCAAGACTTTCATGCATTACCATGATCTTTCACCTTTTGACTTTAAAGTTTATCCCAAATTTCATAACTTTAACATTGCTCACAACTTTTCAATGGTGAATGATATGGTTCTCATATTACATTTGTCCATTCCTTGTGACAAGGCCTTTCTTTTGGTACCAAAGATTTTGACCTTGTGAGTTTGGCATACATCTACTTTTAAAAAAATATAATCTAGACAACATCTCTTGAACCGTTTAAGACCATTCATTTGTTTCTTTGTTGCCAGCAGGTGTATAATGTTTCACAAACCCATCTTGTTTGTGTGTATATTAGTATTACTCTCTGTAAAGAGAGTGTGAAAGACCATGTCATGTGCATGGGCAACATATATCATCACTTAGCATATACACCTGATATAAGATTTTGTCATACTGGTCTGATTTAGTTGTTGGAGTTGTCTTTCTTTGCTTACAGAGGGGAATTGTAATGAACAGATGCAGAATATGCTTTCTTGTCTGACAAATGCAGCACTTAACCAATCAGCTTGTGAGGAAGAAATCCTCAGCTACAACACATGCATGAAAAAAGCAATAGTAAGTATTACTTGCATGCAGCGGATAGTGACTGATTCCAGATAACAGGCACACTTAATATGAAGCAAACAAGTGATCAGTGGCTAAAATTTTAAAATGTAGATACATCTGGTGTCCTTGACAAAAAGTATTTCTGTCACTGTAAGCATGGTTGATATAAAATTCTCCCAAAGCAAGCAGGAATACAATGTACTCAAGTTTGAATTAACTCTGAATTAGATAATTTTGTATTCTTTGCAATTGCATGGTGTTTTCAAGATTGTATATAGTAAATTGAAAAATTAACATTTTAAAATTCGCAATTTAAAAAAGCATTCTGATAATAAATCTATTTGACTGTTTGATTATGATGCCGTTTTAACCCGGTTTACAAGTTATACAGATTTTGATGTAAGTCTTCAGATTTTTACAAGTTATACAGATTTTTATGGAAGCCTGAGATTTTTTTCATGACCCTGGGGTCTGGGCCCTTAATCACAAAATATCTTACGACTAAGCTGAAAAATAATTCTGTCTGATAATCAAATACCGATCACGAGGTCGTAAGTTTGTAATCAAGTTTTATAAACCATGGATCTACTTTACATTTTAATTAAGAAAGTCTACAAGAAATGAAAAATAAGGGAATTACAGTATATGTAAATTTTTATCTTAGTCGTAAGATATTTTGTTAATAGGGCCATAGATGCCTCAGTTGGGGTTAGTCGTTGACTCTCATCTACATGCCACCACAAAAACTAGACATGACTGTAACTAAATTCATAAGTAACATAACAAAATCTGTCTTGTCAGTCTACCTGAGCTACACAGATTGGTTGCAGTATTGTGTTGTTGCGAATCTTACTTAATGCAAACTTCATCAATTGCCAGGTGATTTCCCTTTCAAACTATTTGCCAATTGCTTGAATGTATTAAATGTATAATCTCAGCTGGTATGATGAGTATTTTGTTACAGTACCGCTAATGTACAGTGATAGAGCTTTTTATTTCAGAAATATTGTAAGTTTCCAACTTATTAACTATGATTAGAGTTTGTAAATCCTGGAGATGATATTCTTGTCAGATCTGCATCTAATCCATTGACACCTGAACGTAATCACCTAGCTGCCACACCTGTGTCATGAATTGTAAATTTTTATTTCTATCTATCACCTCTCTTTAATATCTTGGGGGAACTTTAAAAATATATAGCCTTTGAAAAGTTGAATTTTTTCTTATTGTTATAAATTTCCATTCCTGAAAAATCAAATGGGATTAAAACTCAAATGAAGAGAAAATCCAAATAGAAATGACAGCTTGCTTCCAAGAAGATTGAAAGTAGGCGTTCTTAAATGTAAACTAGTAAAAATGTTACATGTGTTTAGAGAAAGGATATTATATGTTAGATTTGTTAGTTCATCAGACAGTTAGCAAATATTTTACTTTGTCTTTTTGTTAGCAGAATCATGCAAAGTCAGGTTTTTGTTGAATAGGTGGAATAGATTGTTCAGTGTGTTGTGCCATTTTAGCCCCCCCCCCCCCTCTTGTGTGTGTGTGTGTTTTGTTTTTGGTAGTGCTAGAAGTACTATCTATAAGGCTGCACTTCCTCATTCAAAACAATTGTAGATATATCCCTCATTGTTCTTATATATATTTTACATAAATAAGTTAGTATAATATATAGATAAATACATAAATAATATTTTAGTGCGAAGAAATGGAAGATTATATTTGGTGTGTTTGTCTATTTTGTCTGTGACTGATTTTCTGCAACTTTACAATTGTAACCTTTATCAAATCTTTTGAACTAAACAAAATATACTTTGTATTTGGTGATCTAAAAGATGGAAGTTATACATGAGGCGAAGGTCAAGGTCACTTTTACCACATTTGAACTTGGCTACGATCGGGGGCATGGTGTTTTGATATCACTATTCCTCTCTTAGCTATGATCCGCTGAAGATGAGAGTTGCGGATCAGAACCTTTGATTACATGTGATATACTAGTCATCTGTCTCAATTATACAATGCAGTTATTTTGGATTTCAGGAAGTTGGGCGGATGAAGAAGGCTAATAAGTTTGTAGCAAACCCTACCACAAGTTTTGATGGACGACAAAAGGTTCCACCGCCTATAATCAACAAAGTCATGTCTAGATATCCAATGAAATACAAAAGTCTCAAAAACATCAAATGACAAAGGTACCACAGGCTCCGGAAACAAGTGGAATGGAAAATTATTTTTAGAACGTTGATAAATCTATATTACATGTTTTTAAAGATTAACAAATGTATTGAAATGTAACCATTGAATTTTGATATGTTTATGAAATGATCAAGATATCTTTCAACATACAGGGTGTTTTACTAAGAGTGCATCTTTTTATTTTGTAGGTTTTTATGTACAGTCTGAATGGATTGCGTGTGTGGGGATGATAAATGTATACGTCTGTTTTCTTTCTGCATTAAATGTGTTAACATTTACACCACACGATTGTGTTTTCTACTGAATTCTTGCGTACTTGACGAACTTTCCCCTGCGGGAAGGGAGTCAGTGCGAAGATCTCATCAAATATCCAGATATAACCAATTATGCAGGAATATTTTGTATCTCTATTCAATATATTTGAACTGAATTTAATATTCTTCCACTACTTAGGACGCTGGTATAGATACCAACGATCGTCATTTTAGCTTACTGGTACCGAAGGTCCGTGCGAGTTATTTCCATCACCGTCGTTGTTTGTTGGCGTAATATGTTCAACATATGTGTATGATACAAATGTACCTGCTGAGGGATCTACATAGGACGACAAAATACACGTAAAACGGGTACAAAATGCAATAAAAATACCTAGGATAGGGGCATAATGTTTCAAAATCTTTAAGAACACGTGGTATTAGCGGTGTCGTACGGAGCGTAACTACTGTACCAGTATTACTGAAATGGAATATATATACATAATATGCAATTCACTATTAAAATACTTTCGGAAGGTCGGTGGTCTCTTCCCAGGTGCATTGTATCTGGGTTCTCTCTTCCACCAACAAAAACTGGGCACCACCATATAACTGAAAAATTGTTGAGTGTGGCGGAAAACATCAAATCAAATCAAAATCACTATTAAAAATAATTCGGTTCACTTACACTGTAGAATTTTTTTTTATATCTGGATTCTGAAGTGGTTTTCGAACAAGTCCATAACACAAAACAAAAAAAGGATGGGGGTTACAGAGAGTATCTTCAGGCTTGTCTGTTATAATTATTCCATTTGTTTTACGGTAATATGTAGGTAGATCCCCTTGGCCCATTTATGTATAATCAATCCAGGTAAGCGATTCAGGCTCTTGGTGATCTATAGTTTTACTATAGTAAAATAATTTGCATTCCTTGAGAAACAAATGGATAAATCAGGAAAATCGCCGTGTCTTCACCTCAGCTTTGAACATTTTGATGCAATGATTTGTTGGCATCAAAACACTTCTGAATCAAATATTTTCACTTTAAGCGACATTTTAAAGCTTTTGAAGAACAACAATAAGCTGTCATCATTTGTGATTTGCTGTCTAGGAGCGTAGACAACTGCAGATCACGTGGACACGAAGGTCCTCGCTTCACTCCTGCTACCTCTGATCACCATGTCGAGTAGTCGTGTGGTCTATTCATCAAAAAGAAAATTTCAAGATTATTCACTTTAACAATCTGATCATGTATTTTAAGTTCACAAAATTGCTAAAACTGTCAGTTTTATGTCGTGTACGTGTGTATGTTGATCTCTGAGTCATGTGGTAGAAACCGAGTTGTGTTTTCTTTGAGAGAAAGAAAAAGAGAAAGAATTTGAATAACGACTTTCTTAGAACGATCCTATTTATCTTATGACACGATATGAGATTATGCTGTTGAAAATAGTTCCACTCTTAAAATAGTTGGAAGGTTTTTAATTGTATGTAAAATTTATGTTCAAAGATATTGCGAATCATTTCTTCTGCAGATATGTTGCATTACTCGTGATTATGTATGAAGTAGTTTATCTTGATTGTTTGCAAGCAGAAGCATTTATGGCACTCGGTTGTTAGTTGTATAGTGTTTAACGTCCCGCTCGAGAATTTTTCACTCATGCCGGTGAAGGGCTGCATAATTTAGGCCTTTGCTCGATGCTTACGGTCTTCGAGCAGGGAGGCATATTTCCCGTGCCACACCTGATGTGACACGGGACCTCGATTTTTGCGATTTCATCCGAAGGACCATCCCGTTTAGTTGCCTCCTACGACAAGCATTGAGTGCTGAGGACCTATTCCAACCCGAATCCCCACGGGAACAATGCCACTCGGAGTAGGAGCGCGAAATTAATATAAACTCAAAACAATCAAGGATACATTGTATCTTTGATTATTTGAAGATATCATTAATTCATTAATGCGCGCTATAATTGAATTGAAGCGCGCAATCAAGTATTTCTCTCATCAATTGCGCGCAATAATTAATTTGATGCGCGCATCGATTGAATTGATAAAAGCAACAATTGATTTGATGCGCGCATCAATTCAGTTATTGCTCTCATCAATTCAATTTATGAACGTATCAATATTGCTTTAATTTGGAGATTTGATGATCTCTTTAATTCAATTGAAGATACCTTTAATTATTTACAATTAAGCGTCCATCAATTCAATTGTTGATACCATCAAATCATTTGAAGAGACCAACAATCTAATATAATGCGCATCAATTCAGCAGAATGATTAATGCTATCAACAATTCAATTAAGGTAACTCCATACTCGCAGTTTTATCTGATACAAGTTTGAAAAATGTATTTATTTCCATTCATTAGAGTTAAAACTAACAAATTATCAAATAAAATACATAGGTCATCACACTTTTTAAGATACGAGACGTACATAAACAGAATCATATATCACCGTCAGAAAATTGCAATTTTCCTTAAACAGCGTTATCAAAATTTCATACAAACTGGTTATGACGATATAATAGCATTCATAACAATTTCATGAAATTGTATCTTCACAAAAATATACAAAATGTCTGTAAAAAATAAAGGAAATCTATCGCATAATAGACTTGATAAAGAAATCAATAGAAACAGAGTTATTGCCCTTAGATTCAATATTTTGAAACGTATCATTAATTCAATATTCATCTATAACTTAAACTTTTAAAATAGTTTATTTTTAACAAGATTTTTTACAATAACTATCGGAAAAGACTCCAACAAAATTTATGTTCCTATCACGCATAAATCTAAATAAATCATTGATTTTGCAAAATCTGATGACATCACAGGAGGGTGGAATTACTTTAATGCGCGCAATAATTCATGGATTGAAGAAATCATTTATGATTTGAAGAGATCTCTAACTGGGCTGTTGCGCGCATCAGATGAATTGATGATATCTTCAAATAATTAAAGATATCTTCAATTATTTGAGTTTACTTGGCGCTCCATACACTTTCTTATACTTATCTTTGGAGTGCAATAGGGTTTCGGACGATACAAATGACCCAAACTTTTCGAATGAGTGCCAACTTTAAAATGTTGATGGTATATATGTTCTAGAATGATAAAACAAAGTATATGTACAAGAATTTCACCTGTAAGGCTGTGCGGTATAAAACTAGTTTTACATGCCGCTATTGGTCTATATTTTCCTGATGAGTTCCAGGTAAATTTCTACAAGGTGTTTCAACTTTTAGTACCTGTACTCTACACTGCATGATATGCTATATTACTATCTCGCTTCTCTATAAAGAATATACCACGTGTATGATAAAGAAAGATTAGTGATGGAATGAGGTGAAGTAAGAGGAAGGGAGGAGGGAGAAATAAGGAGGAGGTGGATGTACTTCTTTACTATGGGGTAAAAGGGAAGGGAGGGGATAGGGGAGAGGTTGATGTACTTCACTCCCGTGTCTTTACATGCCTGGTTGAAGCTTATCGTGAGGAAAATGAATTTTGTTGAACTGAGGCTTTTGATACATAGGGTTGAAAGTGAAAAATACATTGCGATAATGTTGCTTACGCACATACGCTTTCTAAAACTGATGTAATTAAAGGTATATATTAAATGATATATTGTATCACATTCTGTGGCCCTATGATCTGCATGTCGGGAGTAGAATAGCTTTCGTCGTAGCCAACCCATATTTTCCGTGTCTGAAGTATATGAAAATGAACTGGCAAAGTAAAATGGTGTAATGCTTCCTCTAATGGACGTATATTTCCGTGCGTCATTTGCAACATAGTGGCACTCGGGGTTTTATGGCGCCTAATTAAACACTTTTTCATGAAAGTGAGTGAATATTGGTAATCTTAATCAATTAGGTCTATGTCATCTCCTCCAACCCAATCAGATAGTTATCGGAGATTGTCAAGTTCTGTGCTTTGTCAATCATTTGCAAATCTGAAATTATCTTTGCATTAAAACTACTTCGATAACCCAACTTTATAAGCATAGAAAAACAAACTAAGGATCTCGGGATCGTTGGCATTTGACGCACGCCAGATAGCAATTATATAGATTTTTTTCTGGCCATCATATTCTGCTTTTCATTCCCATTGAAATTGAAACTTTTAGTAAAGTAAGAAATTTACACCCCTCTGTATTTTTCTCATTAAATTACATTACAAGCTTTGTATCTAACCCCCCCCCCCCCTCTAAAAAGAAAAAAGAAAAAAAAAGAAACAAACAAACTGAATATTCTCGTCCCCGCCCCCCGTCATACAACGAAGAAAACGGGAACTTAACGTTACAGAACCGCCATCGCCAGCAGTTGCTGTTCTGTAAAATTCACATACATGTACGGAGGAAGCAGTAAATTTCAGTTTTAAAGCATTTTATGGAGAAAATAGAAATATAAGCATTAAATTATTTTTTCTTTACATCTGATGAGCAAATAATGTATTCTGATAAATTATCATGATATACAATTTGATATTGACATCAATATGCTTTAGCTACCTGAGAGGTACAATATTCACTGAGCCTGGCCATTGGGGGGGGTGGGGGGGTGGGGGGGCTTGCTTTGGAATTTATTGCTTACTCCGTATACGTAGTAGATGCATGTATATTCTTCGAGGGTAGCTAGAGTCTTGTATTGACCGTGGAAATGTCAATAATTGTTTTATTATATGACTGATTAGTCTAAAACATCGAAAATGATTTCTGCAAGACCAAGTGGAAAGAGACGGGATGTTTTGTTATATGACTGAATATTTCAAAACAATAAAACCGGTAAATAGAACATGTAGAACTTGCCAAACAATATAGGATAGGCCATCTTTAGATCGGGTCCGATGTTACTATAATTCAACCAGATAGTCAACGGAACTTTGAAATCCCCAATCGCGGTCGCTCAGTATTAGAACGTTCGCTTTGTAACCGGTAGGTCGCGAGTTCTAGCCCCACTCGTGAATCCTAAGACATAAACATGGGTAGTGAATGTTCCTTCGCCAAACGGTCGGCATTTAGAAGTGAGAATCAAGGGTCTTTCGGATATGACCTTAAAAACGGAGGTCCCGTGACGCAACAGGCATTGGCACGTTAAAGAACCCTCACTACTACGGCCCTGAGCGCTAAACATAGGTATAAATTGGTGGTATTTTACCTGGAGCTGGTCACCTCTCAATATGAGTGAAAAATTCTCGATGGGAAGTAAAACAAACAGCCCGAAGAAAAATATTACATATATATTCACCTCGAATGCACATGCAGGTGAACATAGTATGGTGTCCGGATAGGGCCATTTGTAAAAGCGTAAATGCGCGTTAGTCACAACACGCCGTCACGCCAACGAGCCTTCGCGCTCTCACGTCAACAAGCAACGCGCCTTCGCGCAGACAAGCAACGCGCCTTCGCGCCAACAAGCAACACGCCTTCGCGCCGTGTTGCTTGTTGGCGTTACGGCACGAAGGTGTGCATTCTATTATGTCCAGGTTGTTGGATCTTGAAATTTTTAGAATATTCTCATCGTTGGTGAATACGTCATTTTTAAACACAAAGCTGTATTTTTGACATCACTTATCTAAAGTTTTGTACTCTCATCAAGAACTTGAATTGCTTAAACAACTAGTTATATCCGCATTTCTAAAGAAAATTCGGGGTCCGTCCGTTCGTCTGTCACACTTTCTTCTTCCTCAAACTCCACCACCATAGTGGTCTAGAGCGTTCGCCCGCATGCGAAAGGTCAGGATTCGAATCCTGGCCGCGACAAACCGAAGTCGTTAAAACAGTTAGTGACAATTCCATCCCCAAACGCTCGGCATCAGGTGTGAATGTCTCAGGACCACGGAGGTGACCTTAAAAACTGATGTCCCGTGTTACAGTAGGTGTGGCACGCTAAAGAACCCTTACTGCTCAATGGCTGTAAGCGCCGAGCATAGACCAAAATTTGAAGCCCATTCAGCGGCATTGGAAATTTCTCCATATGAGTGAACAATTCTCGAGAGGGATATTTTAAAAACAACATACAATCAATCAATCCTCAAACTCTTAATTTTTTTTTCGTGCAGTAAAGTAACCAATTAATATTTTGGAATGTGATCCTGTAGATGTGCAGTGATGTTTCTTTGGAACATGATATGTTTCGAAATTTTCAATTTTACTCTGGGGACCAAATGGGGGTAAAAACAACAATGTTTTTCTGATAAAACTTGGTTTCTAGAACTCGTCATACATGTACATTTTACGCAATAGCCAAATCTTCTTTAGGATTAAAATGATTGGTGGTGTCCTCTAGATGTGCGATAAGGTTTCAGAAATTTCATTTTCACCCTGGGGCCAATTGGGAGTTGAAAAACGGCGTTTTTATGTAGAAAAGGCTGGTTCCCAGAACCCTTACATTTTATGCAGTTATTGGAGAAGATTGATGGTATCCTATGAATGTGAAATAAATTTTCTAAAATTTCCTTTTCACTTTGAGATTCAAATGGGATGAGAAAACGACGAATTGAAACTTGGTGCTCAGTGCACTGTGTTATGTTGGGATGACCATTTTAAAGATATCTGAACAATAAAAAAATGATGGGGGTTGGGAATTGACCCTGGGGCACTTGCTCAACACCCAATGCATCTTGACATATGCAGTAAAAATATGAATGGCATAGGGTATGTTATGTGGTAACTATTGTGACATCTTGACATACTAGTATGCAGTAAAAATATGAATGGTATAGGGCATGTTATATGGTAACTATTGTGACATCTTTGCTGGTTACACAAGTACGACGGAGAGTATATATAGAAGTTAACGCCTTGCGTGCGGGTATCACTGCCTTATGGCAGCATCTAAGATAGTATTGTTACTAAACCTAATTTTATAAAACTTAACTACTTCATAGTATAATTTTGGTATCTTAACTTTTCTCAGTATTGTATTGATGTCTTAGTTTCAAACTTTGATGAGAATTCCAAGTGGTTATTTGCAATTACAACCAAGATATATGATTTGTGATAAAAAGGGGATAGCTCCTAAAATCTTCGGTATCGCAAGTGAAATTGTACGACACTTTTGTTGTTGTTTATATTCTGTTATATGTGTTTTGTGCTTTTCAATATGTTCTGATATTTTTTTTCTGTCCATAGTTATCTCTTTGTGATAAATCCATTCAATTACAGAGACTGGTACAGCGATCGTGGTAAAACACGACCAACGCGTCAATGAATACTTAAAGGGGCATTGGCTGTTAACTGCGGAATAAATTTATTAACCATGATTGAAATAGTGGTTAAAATAGTGAAATAGTGGTTAAAATAAATCTCACAGTTGAAAAAAGTGTGTTTGTAAACATTAAGTAAACACAAAATTAATTAAAATTTGCAATGAATCAATGTTCCTGACATTGTTTCTACATACAAACGAATTAAACTTCAAAATTTTAAGAAAAGTTTGCAAGATGTCTGCATTTCAATATGTCAGTGGTGATTGTGGTGTACTATAAATTGTTTTCTTCATTTCGGAAATAATCGGCAAATATATGACCTTGTGAGATATATAATAGGTTTTGACACTAAGTGGAAATCTAACCATGACATAAAATCTAGAATTTTCATGATTATTTTGATAAATATAAAGACTTAAAAAAGGTGATTTAATTTTAAACGTTACTTATGATTACGTTTTTTTTCTTCTTTAATGATTCTTACATTTCAATGTTCTTTACACTAAATTGTCATTGTCGTTTTTGAAATAAAATGATAATTCCAGTTTTTGCTCACAATTAAGTGGGTTTTTGGGGTAAAATTTTCCCACCATCGTTGCTGTTGTCGTCGTCAGCATCGTCGTAAAATTGCCATATACTAGTAGTCTAATTCTTCTTATGAACTAAATTTCCAGTTTCAACCAAACTTGTTACTGAATATACCTTGGTGAAGTGGATTAAAAGTTCATTAGATTGAAAGGTCATGTCCCTTTCCATGGAAACCAGGACGGGAAAATTTACGGATGTCCATTTTTGTACAGCTAAGTTACATGTATAACCCAGGTACTGTGTACTTTTGGGGAAACGAACTAACGGTTTACAGTTACATAAACGTAAACAAGGTGAACTTTTTGATTTTTATTCAATGTACTAACATTTTTTTTTTTTTTAAATCAAAAGAACAGAAAATATCGCAACATGTTTTTCCACTTGTTGGAATTTTTAATCATATCAGTTCAAACATGATATACCGAAAGTTATGCTTGAAAATTATATGAAAAGATGAAATACGTTGAGCAAATAAATGTTAAAGCTGTAACTGACTGGATTTTCAACTATCCAATTAAGCACCAAATAACACCTATCGGTATAACTGATATGATCCCCAACATCTGAAGAAAACTTTAGAAAAATGAATAAGGGAATATTGTTTGAGATCATACCTACAATGAGCGTTTCGTATATACCGCCATTGCGTCGTATACATGGACATGGGAACGATGATTGCCGAACATAATCGGGTTGCTGAGACCGAGGTCACGTTTCTTTTGTTTAAAATATTACATCGTTGAACACGAATGACAAGAAGTACTATAAGTGTAAGAAAGTAATAATTACGGAAATGTATCACTGAAATGAAATTTTGATAGTGAATTTTCTATAAAATTGGCATGTTAAATTGTTTCAAATCAACGCCTCTCTTTCGCATTTTTCCCCGCGAATATCACATCCGAGGCCAATTACGAGCAGGAATTACCAACACGATGGCAATGATTCATGAATCGACATTTTCTGCTGATTTCACGGGTTTATTGCTTCAGATTCACCCTGATTCTATGAAGTTATATATATATTCAATCACAAATATGTTAGATATTTGTTCTTTTGTTTTTCAATTCATTTGCCGTCAGTTACAGATTGTATTGCTTTAACTTATTAAATGATCTGAATATTTTTTTTATGTTTGTCAACATCTCTTCCATACTGCATTACTATGAGTAAAACTTTCGAATAATTGATTTAGCACTTAACCCCCCCCCCCCCCCCAAAAAAAAATTTAAAAAACTAACCATTATCAGTAAACAATATGGCGTTGATATTTCAGACTGCAAAGTGGACATCAGAGAAAAAATATTTGAATATGAATTATTTGTTCGATTGTTGGAGCGCTTTAATTGAGTTTTGATGAGTGATTTGTAACTTTTCGAGAATGTAGCAAAGGAGGGAGGGTTGTGAATCTCAGTTGTACCGTGGAATAAACCTTTTGGAATTGTAGTCTTCAGCCTAAAACGCCAGAATGTTAACAATTGGTGAGGACTACGTTATTGCAGTTACTAGCACCCAGGAGTTTAGAACATATATGGGTAACGGTCTTTCGTGAAATTGATATGACATGCATCGTCATGTTGTGTAGGCCCGGGGTTGATTCCTTATCCTAGCGCTGCATCAAACCTAAGATGCTCAACAGAAGTAAGTTACTGCTCCGTCGCCAAATACCCGGCATTAGATTTGAAATTAACGGGTCTTCGGCACCATAGCTACGATCGTAAAAGTCATGCACAGGTCAAAATCTGTGGCACTACTCCTAACGTTGATGACAAGGGGGGTGGGGGTGGGGGGGGGGGGGGTGGTTACTCCTAGTGATTACACACGCATTGAAGATGTGACCTCCTATTGGGAGAAAATTGCTCAGATCTTCAGTGTGTTGAACAAAGTCATTTTTGTCATGATATGGTGAAGTAAGTAACCTAGATTGTGCAATCAATAATAATTTTCATTCGATATCATACAAAGAAACTTTGCATAGTGATGTGCAACTCATATTTTGGATAGATCAAGATAAAATACCCACATTTTTATGATTTGATATGAGCCAATTTTATTGTAACATAATTAAAATAAAATTTTAAAACTTCGAACGCCCTCTCCCTAAATCTATTTCTATGTGTGGAACGTAGTCAATTTTGTCATGTCATACTGCAAAGAGTATACAGTTATTGACTGGGCTCGAGGACAACAGCTGTTTTGTTTGACCCAAGAACGGATCTGTTGCCCTTAGCCTACGGCTTCGGACAACAGGTCCGTTCGAGGGTCGAACAAAACAGCTGTTGTCCGAGGACCCAGTCAATAATTGTTTTGTTATACACCTTCATTTTTTAAGTTGTTTAATTAGATGCACATGGATTGTTGACTTTGATCTTTGACGTGACAGTGTGATTGTGTACATTTATCACCGATTCCACAAGTTTAAAAGAAAACATACCCAATATCCTAATTGATAATTATATTTTTTGTGTATCTGCTCTGCTTTTCATCTAATAAATTCTGTATTTCATCATCAGGCAAATCAGTGAACCTCGCCTTTACGTAAACAATCAGCATACCAAGAATCACGTGACTTGCGTATATAACAGCTTTAACAAGAATGAAATAGAAATAAATAAACTTCATTTTTATACAATTGATTCTAGAAAAAGATGAACAATTTTTTTAATGTTCTTGCTGTCCCTAATTTGAAGAATTAATTGATTTTCATCATCCGTTCCTGTCGTAAAATGTGCATTCACCATTTCTATTTATCCAAACGACACGAAAAGATAACTCGAGTTTGCGCCATATGACGTCATCGGTCAAGTCTTTTTTAACAGTTGATTTTATCAGTTCCCGGTCTAACAGTCGCCAAAACAGTCGAAATGTTGGACTTTTTCCCCGCAAGGAGTTATATAGGAACTGTTTTATAGGGGTATAACAATACATAATGCATGAATGTGTAATCAGGAAATATTGTTCAAGAGTTTTCATAGATTACGAACACATTGAAAATAAGCACCTCCTATTTTCGATGCATTTTCAACTTTTCGATTGTGTTTGTGTTGAACGTATTAATTTATTGTCACGTCAGACTGCATTTGGCAGATTCTGGCACCCTACGTGTAGCCTCGAATGTATGACGGTAAGTGATATGTATATACGCCTAACATTTGTACAGTAATGCGGTCGTCGATTTACTCTGCCGGTAAAAGCTTCCGCATTCAGAAAGTAGTGATCAAAATATACGTGGATCGGCGCAAGAATTACATCAAATCGACGTCCTAGTCTTCTTACCGGTTACGGAAAAGGACGAGCGCGTGATCCGATTGCAGCTCCCAACAGTCTGACGTCACAACAGCTCCCAACAGTCTGATACCACAACAGCTCCCAACACAATCGATGCCAATCGGATCACTCGCTCGTCTTTTTACGTAACCGTTAAGAAGACTCGGACGTGGATCGACGCAAGAATTGCATCAAATCGATGCATTTCTTCGCCGGAAGCGCGCCTGTGGATGAGGTTAAAAGGCCAGAACCGAATTCCTTTATGGTGTGTTATTTAGATTTTCACCACAGATTCAGTTTTGGTATCATTAACGTCTTATTCACTCTATTACATAAACGTATAAGTGGAAATTAATAGTGGTAGAATACCTTAGATATGTATGATATCTTAGATGCATTTGAAAGCTCGCGTTTCATATTGTAACTTACGATTGTGACGTCATAGTTACATTTGTGTACACATGGCAACAGACTGATGGCGTCGATCCATTCATTTGCGGTTACGGAAATAGCCGAGTAGTTACGATTGAATCAATGCATTTCTTCGCCGGAAGCGCGCTTGTGGATGAAATTAAAAGCCCAGAACCGAATCCCTGTATAATGTGTTATTTATATTTTTACCACAGATTCAGTTTTGGTATCATTAACGTCTTATTCACTCTAGTACATAAACATATAAGTGGAAATTAATAGTGGTAGAATACCTTATAAATATGTATGATATCTTAGATGCATTTGAAAGCTCGCGTTTTATATTGTAACGTACGACTGTGACGTCATAGTTACATTTGTGTACACATGACAACAGACTCTGATGGCGTCGATCCACATACGAGGTTTATTTGTGGTTACGGAAATAGCCGAGTAGTTACGATTGTTGGGAGCTGTTGTCATCACTCGGATCACCTCGGTCGATTCCATCTAACTAGATGGAGGTACCGGAATCTGCCGAAGTTTGCCGAACGCTGTTGTGACGTTAGACTGTTGGGAGCTGTTGTCACCAATCGGATCACGCGCTCGTCCTTTTCTGTAACCGGTAAGAAGACTCGGACGTGGATCGGAGCAAGAATTGCATCAAATCGATGCATTTCTTCGCCGGAAGCGCACCCGTGGATGAGGTTAAAAGGCCAGGACCGAATCCCTGAATAATGTATTATATATATTTTCACCACAGATTCAGTTTTGGTACCATTAACGTATTATTCACTCTAATACATAAACACGTAAGTGGAAATCGATAATGGTACAATACCTTAGATGTGTATAATAGAGGGCGAAGCCCTTGGGCCGTGAGAGCGGAGCTCTCCCAATAGGTAACACGTATATACATAAAGGAAAATATAGAAAACTAATGAAAAATTAAACCATACCTATGGAACTTGAAAAGTTTGGTCCCAATGGCGTCTATTCGAATACTAGCGCGTGGACATGTATTTCTCCATTTTGAATCTCGTGTACCTAAGTTCACGTCGTTCTGAGATGTTATATAAACCGTAAAAGTATGCAAATCTTATAAGATTTCTTAATCGTATATAATCACACGATTAACGCGATAGTAGGTCATGTCTCCAATGTTTGTGTATTTGCTAAATACCTACGCGGAATATGACGTCACAATGCACTGTTTACATCAGTTGCATAGAGTTTCCCCGCGTTCGATGAATTGGCGGATCAAAAATGTCTAAAGTTTAATAGAATACTTTGATTGAGCTCTGTCCTCACACGTTAGGTGCTAATATTTCGGGATAATTTTTGTCCTGTTATGGATCTAGATACTATTGCCAATATTTTTGCTTCGCCCTCAAACACGGTCACGTCGTAAGACTTATTATCTTAGATGCATTTGAAAGTTCACGTTTCATAGTGTAACGTACGACTGTAACGTCATAGTTACGTTTATGTACACGTGACAACAGACTCTGATGGCGTCGATCCACATACGAGGTTCATTTGCGGTTACGGAAATAGCCGAGTAGTTACGATTGCTGTTGTCACGTCAGATTGTGCTGTTGTCACGTCAGACTGTTGGGAGCTGTTGTCACGTCAGACTGTTGGGAGCTGTTGTCACGTCAGACTGTTGGGAGCTGTTGTCACGTCAGACTGTTGGAGCTGTTGTCACGTCAGACTGTTGGGAGCTGTTGTCACGTCAGACTGTTGGGAGCTGTTGTCACGTCAGACTGTTGGGAGCTGTTGTCACGTCAGACTGTTGGGAGCTGTTGTGGTGAGTAATCAGGGCACCGTTTCTACTTATTTTTGGAGATGCCATGGTCAATCACCGCATACTTCATATTGACTCCGACTGTTTGTGGTTGATGGTCAAGTTTTTCCGTGTGGTTTTATTGAAAAGAAATGAAAATGTAATGCTTTGTTACGAAAGCAGAATGCGTGCGTGTAGACAATTGTGAAATTTGACATTGTGAGAATTGAAATGATTTGTGTTGATTTATGGTAAATTAATTGTATAAACGCGGATATATGAAGTCCTTTGATTTAAAATATTATTATTCAACTGATATGGCTTATATTGCAAAGAATACCTACGTGGTCTCCAACGACGAAAATATCACACGGTATTTTATATCATATAATGCTATGGACTTATAATTATTTTATAATGAAATTTATTCATAGGGATGGCGCCTTGTTCGAAACATCAAACCTTTTGATTTGGACAAAATTTCGATTTAACCGATTAAATTTGTCGACGTAAATCCCACCAAATGTTCGGCATACCTGTACTTTTGAAGATAAAATTCTGTAATCAGCTGTACATTTAAACCCTTTAATCCGTCCTGGTTCATACGATGTCGTCGGTAATTTTGATGGTCTGTTCGTCTGCTCCCAGCATGCACCCGATCTTGTAAGCGTCGGCCCTGATGACAATCAGAGAGCAGCTTTATCTCTTTATTTATATACAATAATAACAACATTTTCTGGATTTGACATACAATTAATTCAAACACTGAAATGCAAAATACGTCTTTGAACATTTTTTTCAATCATGAAAACACATTTTTAATTTTCATAACACAGACAACCGTCTTTATGTCGCAAACACAGACAAAATATTCAGCAACAAAAATAATTGTTTACTATAAGCAAAAAAAAAAAAAAAAAACCAAAAAAAACAACAAAACAAGACAATAAACATATCTTTGAACAACATGAAAACCTCATTCAAGTCTATCTCTAATGAATTAATCATGTGACATTAAAATACCTCACTTTATGAACACGTGGTCCTCGGACAAATATCGAATTTATCAATTTGATTTTAATGTCAAGGAATTGGGAATGTATGCACGTATATTATTATGCAGAATTAAATTTTATCTTTAGGTTGGCCTTCGAAAATTGCGCTTCCATAGACATCTCATGAATAGTTATTTAAAATATTCCCATCTTTGTTATCGTATATATACATGTAGGAAGTGTATAAAAATATATAACAGCAAGAAAAGTATTTTCGAATGCCCTATAGTAAATTGATTAAAAAAAAAAAAAAAGATTGACGAAATAGACATGTTTATATATGATACCCCATATTCTTCATACAAAGGTTGCCTTAACGATCAATATGCATTCCTCTTTTTCTCTCTCTGTTAAAACTATGCAACTCTTCCCCTCACTCACACAGACACGCATACACAAACACACACTCATTCATATATATATATATATTCAGAGAGCCTTCGTTTAATCTCATCAAGTTTAGTAAGGTAAGAAAATAGTTGCATTAGCGATTGCAGTGTTCACTTCCACCTCAGACGACAGTCAATATCCATTTTATCACTCCCACCTCAGACACGGTGACAGTCAATATCCATTTTATCACTTGGGAGATTCTCTTCACAGTAAGCTACTTTACACCGTATGAATTTAATACACCATTGATTTTATGTTCTCATCAAACGTCGACGACCAGTTTTCTCTTAAAAAGCTGTTGGAATTTTTCACCATAAAATCAATTATAAACAATTTTCACACACATCTTTTTAAATAGAGACCAATAAATTGCTATCACAATATTTAATCTCGTCATCAGTTTTCGTCATTTTTCTCAAATTCCAGGTTGCTTCTTTGCGTATTTTGGAACGACCCAAAATGACATTGTAGTTGCTAGCCAGATCTGCAGCTTTTGGTAGGATGTCTATAATTCTGATGCAACTCGTTCATTTAGTGACATATCTGCAGCTTTTGGTAGGATTTCTATAATTCTGATGTAACATTTAGTGACATCCACAACTTGCTGCAACCATGTCGTCATATTGCTTGAGGATAACATTTTCATCGTCATCGAAATAAAGAAGACTTATTGAGTACAGTTTGTTTGGTACACAACATGGAGTAGAGACATCTTTTCCTACTTTCAGAGCATGTACAATGCTTTGGACTGTGGCATGATTTGTGGGTTTCTGACTTTGACCCAAAGGAAAAGGACACGCCCCCTTACAGTGATAAGCGTTGTACCCTTTAGGGGAAATAATCCACCCTGACCATCCAATTTCGTCAAAATCAACGTACATTTCGTGTTTAGCACAACTTCGTCTCTTGCGATTATACCGGAAGTCCAAAGCCCGCTTCCCCTTTCCCTTCATCCCCTTTCTATTCTTCTTCCGTCTTTTTCTCTCCTCTCTGCGTTTCTGACGTTCCTCTTTTGATAAACGCCTTCGTTTTTTGCGAGTTTGTTTCACTATTTTACTGTAATTAGAACGCTTGCTTAATTGTTCATCTGCGTTTCTTCTTTTTCTTACTAATGTGGTATTTCCCAAAAGTTTTTGAAGATGTTCATTGTAATATTCATCTCTTTCTTTCTCGTTTAACAGTCTTACCACTTGTTTGAAATTCCTTAGCCTTGTTCTTTCCTTTTTCATTATGTCCTTTTTAATTTGCAAATAATCTGCAAGACAAGCAATAAAAGTTAAGAATCTGGGAATGAATTCCATATTTCATAATTTGATCACGAGTGTGTCATTATTCATAAATGGAGTCTGTAAGTAACCAGTTTTTAAAGTGAGTGTTTAAAACAATACGCAATATACACAAGTGTTTTTCTTTAGTACTCATCTGAATCTAACTTGTCATAAACATTTTTGGGTACAGAGGATTCAAGTTTATTCATATGAAGGGTATTTTCCCATCCAGGTGAACATGATCAAAAATTACATATAGCTAAAAGAGGCAGAGATGTAAGAGTAATTTTTCAAGACTCACTGAAATAGAAAAGATAAATCTCAGAATTTCTTCGTATAATGAAAATTAGTTTGTCTAATCCACGGAGAAAGGACAACGGCTACAATGGGGATTGAAATGGTTACATATGGACATACAGAAAAATTCTTTAATAGTCTTCTTAATTAAGAACCACCAAGTTATAATATCTCTCAAATCAATATACAAGCATCCTCAGATAGTGTAGATTCAAGTTTGTTCATACCATGGCCCCTGGAACCAGTATGGGCCATAATTGGGAATAAATATTTTATGATTGCTCAAGTGAGCTACGTGGCCCATAGACCTATAGTTGAAAAATTACGACTCCAACCAGGCAGATGGACATGCACTATATCCCTTACGTCCTACATGCATTGAAGGCGACAATGATTTCCCTCTATCTGTTAAACACCATTACCATTGGGACTATCATGACAAGTAAACTACTTCTACTGCCAATCCTACCAAGCCATGACATTTAAATTGGAAAAACTTAAATGAGGACAGTAATCACAACAGATTAAAAAAATATATATATCTAGCCAACTCATAAGGAACGCACGGAATATTCAATTATCAATTCTCATTAATTCAAGATTAAAGCAATAAAATACATATTTCATAATGGACGATATCGATGTGGTTTCTATTTCATGCATACTCGAACTCGTTATCCATTTGCATCACGTTGGCATGTTCGAATGTTGAGTCGAAGAGATATTGCAATAATTGCCAAATACGGAGTATTTTCGATACTAGATAAATGATAGAAATGGCTTGTGGGGATTTTGTTTTAATACCTGCATCAAAATTATCCTCATTTTCTAAACGATCCGGGGAATGCTACATGATTTCACCACATCAATCAAACATCAATATATCAGTGACATTTTAAGTTCAAGCGTCGGAGATGTTCAAATTGTCTAGACTAATAGGTAGTCGGGAAAAGAATAAATACCTTGAGTTTTTTGTCATTACGTCATTAAGCATTTGTTGTACAAACATGAGGGTCGCCAAATTTACACGTGATAGATATCAGAAATATTTGGGTTCTGTTGATGTTGTCAATTAAAACAGAGTCAAGGAGATAAAGATCAGCTATGAATTTTTCATTATTTTTTCCAGAATCCATAAATATACAGCGTTGATGCTATCAGTGGAGAAATCTCATAGATAGCATCGGCGCAGTAATACGTTTGGAAGCGAAGAATGTGACCTCAACGAAAGGTCAATGTATAGAGTACACCAATATTCTGTTTAAGCTAAATCAAGAATTATAATCTACTGATCTTTGAGAAAATCGTATTATACTGCAACCTGATAGCAATCTTCTCTCTTGATAAATATCGATCAATTACTTTAGGGTCACTGACTCGACCCTGAATTTTTATATCTGTATATATGTGTATACGACAATACCAACATCTGTGTTATGATCAAAGGAAATATAAATCGAAATTAGAATTACATATATCTTGTTGCTTACCTAACAGAAAGATTTACACAGTTTGCTTTCTTTTTTTAAAATACAAACATGATGATGTAAAACTATAAATTGGTCAAAATCTTTATAATGCGGTTGTTTAGAATTGAGAAACTTCAAGTCAATAGTGGAGTGTAGATTTGATTTTGAAATAATGAGAAATAAAATCTTATTCCTTTCTCTTATTTGCACTTTCAACTGAACGCCGTTCCACTGCACTGTTAGTAAATCAAATAAAAGCCCGATTTAGAAAAGAAAGTGATTCTACACGTGAAAATGATGTAATTAAAATGGCTTTTAATGATTAAGTAATTATTTATTTGTTTAACATCCTTGAATGAAAAGATAAGTAAATCATTCGACGGAGTGCGTGGAATCTAGACGGAATTGATCAGATTCAGAGCGATATCAGAAGACCCATCAATTTATATTGAAGTTGAAATGTGTGGTTAATATCAACCATTTCTTTGATGCTGTTCTGCCGATGGAGTATTTGTTTTAAAAGGCGTCGAATGTATTTATTCAAAGGAATATCACATGCTCTTGGTAATTGTAAAACAGGCCCCATGTCAGAAACAAACACATTTGGAACGATGATCTATTTCTAAGGTGTTTCTTGGTTACAAAAATCTAAGCATTCTGGTCAAATTGGAGAGATGATCTATATTGTCATTATCATCAATTGCTAAATTCTATTAGAATTAAATAACGTTGCCTAAAGAAATTAGTCGGACGAAGTTGAATAAAAGTCAGTAAAAGAATTTCCCATAAGTGATATTATTGCTGGCATAGTGTAATAACTAAAATGAACTAAAAAGGAAAAAAAAGGAAAATTGTAAAGTTTATCTAGTCATGGATGAATATTTTCCATACAACTGATCTGTTATGATAAAATTTCGCGCAGACTTGCCTTCATCATTTGGAGAGATGTAGTTGGGGTGACGAGACATCCCATCATCGGTGTAAACAACCAGAATTGGTTGTTTGCTATCGTGATGCTGATGACGTTGTGCAAATCTGACGTAACTACCATTAACTTCACGACCAATCACGGAAGTTGTTGAAACAAGTAGACCTAAATTGTGAATTAAAATTAAGAATGAGTAAAGAGAGATTGATAAAAATAAATTGATTTTAGAAAAACCCAGAGAGCTGAGCAGATGACTTATATCATGCGATTCATACCGTGGTTCTCTGCGGTGCCATTAACCCAGGCCTCCACTGCTTTCTTAACGTTGAACACATACCAACCATGCGCTAGTGCACTTATTCTCCTGGCATCCAAAAGTTTTAATCCATCTATTGAATATAATTTGACAGGGTCTAGCACTTGATAAATCTTTATCTGAAAATACAATAAACAATGTTATGATGTAAATTCAAAAATGTTTGTGAGCTAGCAAATTGTGACAGGTAGTTTTTATGATATCAACGGGGAAAACAATCACTTCAGCAAAACATTTGCATAAAAAATGACACAAAACACCTTCATTGTAGGCAAGTGTAAATATAAACACAATGAAGTAGAATTCTCCTGATAAACATATGGATTAATGAAAATTACCTCAATGACATAAGGTGGTTTGGTTTCTTTGGATGTTGGAGGCGCTGGCCGCATTTTGAATACATGGAATTCTGCGGCTAAAATTTTCTCCCTCTCCGAAAGATATGATATATTATAGTAGAAGTGCATCGACTGATTCCACTCTGAAAAACAAGAAGAAAAAAAAATTTGAGAAAAATTATATTTTTCACAGATAAATTTTAAAAAGTTAATTTTACTGTGTAAAGTGTATATATACAGGTGCGTACAATGTACATGTATTTGTGTTTATATAATTAGATTAAAAAGGTGATCGTAATTTACTTCATTGTTTTCCGACTACACAACATAACAAGATACTTGATATATATATACACACATATATACAAGGAATTTAGGGGGTGTGGGGAAATCAACAAGAGTTCTTTCATATTTGTTGTAATGGGAGTGTAATCTAAACGAGCTTTTGCTCTAATTAGCTGCCTGTCTTCATAGCCATTTTCCCCCTTTATTTATCATTTCTTAACAGATATTTTTTATTACATGGTGTAATGCGAGTTCACTTCAGTCAAGTTTCTTCGGGGGCTTTCTGGAGCCATCAGAGCTTATGATGAATATATATTCCCTTTCAAGTTCAAATAGGATGTACACTCTACATGTCGTTCCTTTTTTTATTGAATTATTCAAAGCAATTTCATGTTTTGTTATTTTTATTCACATTGAATGTTGCATTTTATCTTCAAACCGGGTTAAATAATATAAGACGCTCATTAGATAAATACTTTGCAATATGGTAAACGTTTTGCAGAAACCACATTCCAAGAAAGCGACGTGCCTATCGACAATCAAATTTCAAATACACTGTACAGTACTTGTAATATTGATTATATTACTACTTATCAATATTCATAAAGCGCATCACATCACATCCATAGCATTCTTGGGACACCATTGTTACACTCTTGCGCTCAAGCATATCTAACAATGATGATGATCCGTGTCAACTTTACATTTCCCATCGTAATTGAAAGTTTAAATAATAATCTACTTAAAAAGTATTTTAAAAGATCGTTATTCTGATTTCTAATTAATAATCTACGTATAGGTATACATTAAAGGAAGAATGAACAAGCTATTGCTTCATTCATAGAAATGAAAGGGAAACTACATTTCAGTACTACGATAATGGGGACGGAACTATTAGGATGGAGGCGGAAGTTCATAAAGGGATTATGAAAGTAGAGGCGGAAATTTCGTATCAGGACTATGAGGATGGAATCGGAAGTTTCGATCCATATTTGGACTATAGGATGTAGGCTTCAGTTCCACATCAGGACTATAAGGATGGAGGCGGAAGTTCCATATCAGGACTATGAGGATGGAGGCGGAAGTTCCATATCAGGACTATGAGGGTGGAGGCGGAAGTTCCATATCAGGACTATGAGGGTGGAGGCGGAAGTTCCATATCAGGACTATGAGGGTGGAGGCGGAAGTTCCATATCAGGACTATATTAAGATGGAAGCGAAAGTTTTATATCAGGACTATGAAGATGGAGACAGAGGAAAAAGATCCATATCAGTACTATAAAAATGGATGCGGGGACTTCGTAACAAGGCTGCGAGAATGGAAGCGGAAGTTCCATATCAAGACTACGAGAATATTTTAGCGGGAATTCCATTTCGAAGTGAGAATTCCATATCATGACTAAGAAAATGGATAGTCCATATCAGGACTACGAGAATGATAAAGAATGTTTCATTAATGAATTATTAAAAATGATTAGGATTTGATAGCTTAAAGTTAACAGACTGGAACTGATATTGCGTATTGCGTACATGGAATCAGATTTTTTCCTATGTGTATATTGTGCCCACAATCAAATTATTTTTTTATCGGACTTACAAAGCCAATCATGTTTGTGTTCTTGTAGACACAGGAAACTCAGCAAGGAATTGTTTTCCTGAATGAAATTTTAGACGTATTGCAGCGTTTATCTAATGCTAATCGCACCACAGAGTCTGTGTATAGTGATAGCACATTAATGTATCAAAAATGTTAGGTCCTATTTTCTGTACGAAATATACATCAACACTAATCTCAAAGTTCGAGTTTCAAAGTCCACATCTAGAATAGTTTTGAAAAACATCTTTTTGACAATTGACTTGTGGAAAGAATTTGTAACGCGATGTTTAAATTGAAAAGTGTTATCTCGTTCATACTTTGTGCTCCACGTTTTAGATGGTCGATAAAAATACGAAAAATCTATCGATTAAATCTTAAAAATATATAATGTATATCATTAGAAGAGAAAGGAAATTATGAATGCATCAGATCATCATTTCTAAGTTCATGGCGAAACGATATCAAGATTACATAATTGAATTGCAGTGACTAAGCCTGTTTTTAAACACGGAACCGTTCAATGAATTTGTTTTAACATTACACCAGGGTTTTAAACAGACGAGTGAATCATATATTTAAATCTTATGAATTATGAGTGAAAACTAGGAAACCATGAACCCAGCATAATTCACCCTATCTCTCAATTAACATCAGTCCTAACTAATTGTATAACTAGACAGCACGGTTGGGTACCATATAAAATGGATGGGAGCTCATATATAATATTGTTTAAAACAAAGGCGCGATTACGAAGAATTAGCTGTAATTAGAAAACTGGAGCAGAGGCCAATTCTAGTGTTAGGATGAGTAAGTCGGACTTCTCATAAAGTGCAGAACAGGTGGCTGCATGCGATTGTCTATAAATGGTATGTTGGTTGTTGTTAGAAGAAAGAGGACTGGGTGAAATGAAGAGTGCAATTGCTTGTTATGCACTTTGCATATAGACATAACATGAGTCAAGCGTTGACAGAAGAGTACATATCGGCCATAGTTTCTTGCAATCAGCTATTTCGTATGATCTGTCTTTTAGGCCAAACCATGTTGCAAGTCGGATTGTTTGTGTATTCTTGTAATCGTAATTTTGTTTTCGTATATATAGTCCCAGGTCCCTGTACTTATTCCGGACTCTGTACTGCACAAATTACCCAGTAAAGGGACCTCTGTCTACAGATCACCGAATGATTACCGTTCAAAAGACCTACTTTTCGAGGCCAAATTAAAAGTTCATACGAAAATACACAACAAATCTATACGACATTTGAAATCAAGTAGATTATCTAAATTATGAATGAACTTATACATCAAAAGGAATTAATAACACGAGAGGAGCAAGGGTTGTCTACTTCGGTCCAGGTGTTACATTATTAGATACATACAAGATAAATACAACTCCACACCTGTTTTAGAATAAAAGCAAAAGGCTTTCATTTTAATCTTGTTTACAACTATCAAAATATTGAGACGCTTTTATATAACATGTACACATGGCGATCGTCGTGAAGACTCTGGATATTCAATCAAAACTGGGACGGTTTTCAAAACAACACCTGTAAAATCTTGAACAACCCATATATAAAAGACCCAACTTTTTTCACATTCCACTTGATTAATGGGCTCTGACCCCAGCGCATGATGATTATGTGGGTATTGTGTACTGAAATCATTTATCATATAAATTATTTAAATTGATTTTTCCGTCAGAATATCTTATTCCAGGTTTTATGAACTAGCGAAGGTTTTCCCTCTCGATGTTTCGCTCATAACTCGTACTTCTGCAGAGAGCTATTGCTCATAATAGAACGCAATTCAAGATTATTACTAATGATTCAGCAAACCCCACCCGTATTTATTTACATTGAAATACGCCTTAGTATCAACAGTAAAAAAACATTAAATGTGTCAAAAACGCGACACCCTACCACTGAAACAAGGCTTATAGCACTGACAGTTATTGATGGTCCTGGTAAAATCTTTGTAGGACAATGGATGCTAGGGACGACATGTACCGCGCGGATTGAGATAACCACTGCTCAGGAAGCAATCACGAGTCTGCAGTGTTACAAATGACTGTAGACTTGTCGCTGAATATCGCTGATAAATAGATTTTACCCTGTGACTATCAGAGAAATGAAATGATGTTCGCTGGTGTGAGGCGTGGTCCTTTTCTATGCTTTTTCCTGTAGAGTTGTTAATCACCTCCTGTTACCTATAAAATGTGTTTTACTGGATCTAAAATGATCAAGCGAAGGCTGCTAGAATCAAGAGATATGGCAACGCGTCAATCAGCTATTGTTTTCTTGTTTTGCAATAAGAAACGATGTATATGCTTCCCTTTCCAATTTTATGAATATCGCGCGTTTGTCTAGACAACCATTAACGCAAACTCTGATCTGTATTGGACTTCATTAACTGTTTTGACTTCGCAATAGTCTTATCGCCTACTTATCGTTTTTATAAATCCCTGACAAACTCCGATTTCTCAGAATCCTAATCTAAGCTGTATAATTTGAAAGCTTTCTTCCTTCTGTAGAAATCGTCTGGAAAGTTATCTTTTGTTTGGATGTAGAGGATGAAATACGACTACCTCGGTGAAAGATCAGTCAAATTTTATTGTCTCTTTCTCATTATATTATACTCTGTAGAAAAAAGAAGATAAGATTTCGCTCATTATGTACTTTTTGCAAAGAACATAACACGTGGGTGTCCTTATTCGTCAAGTTGAAACAAACCAAAGCGAGCGATAGCAAACACGATTTTTACAAATTATATTTCTTTGTCAAGATTTAAAAAAAAACCTCTTGTCATAATAACCTTCGCTTGAGAATATGGGTGGAACTGACTCTGATACAATCTTGTAATCGAAACTCTACACCAAGACAATGAGAAATAATATAGGTGGGGCTAAAACATATCGATGGCGATGTGTTAGGAAAGTGATCTTATGAAGATCAATTAAAAGCAATTAAAATATATGCAACTGAATATTGAAATATTTAGTTCCATTACAGAGCACTTTTTCCTTGTTGCCATTATCAGCTATCCATAATCCATTCCCAACGGAAAAGCTGTATATTTGTCCATTTATTAATCGTACATTTTCTTATATATACAACTGAAATTTGAAGCAAACGGCTCTTCAGAATGTCTTGTGTAAATTAACCGCACTTCCGTATATTGAATAAAAATCGTAATCGAAGCAAAGGATTCAATTGGGTGTTAATCCCAGGCCATAAAGGCGCTTAACGGCAGAAAATCAGTCACTATGGGAAATGTATGGTCTGTGGAATATTAAGGACGTGCTTGTTTCGGGAGAAAAGAGTTCTTGCACACCTGTTATCAAAAGCCAAATTAAAAAACATCAATTGAAATCAAAGGTTGTTTAAACTTGTTTTTCCATATAATAAAAATGTTTTGCAAACTATCATAAAAGATTGTAGAGGCGTGTTTATTAAAGTATAACCCCTTTACATATCCCTGCAGAACAAAAACGCATTATAAACTCTCTCTCTCTCTTCCTCTTTCTCTCTCTCTCTCTCTCTCTCTCTCTCTCTCTTTAATATATTGTCTACATCATTCACAATGGTTTGCGTGAATATTTTGATTGATCAGTATTTGATACTATATATTATGTAAAATATAGACGGTTACACTTATATTCCAATACACTTGAGTCATTTCGTTAATTAATTGTATAATGTAAAAGTATAGCTAATGTTTTTCAGATATGAAGAGCAAGAAAATTTGTAAATTTTAGGAGAGTTTAAAACTAATCAGATTATGGATTTCGTTTCAATTACAAATATTTAACCTTATTATCAAAATGAAAATTTATAAAACAATTAGGGGTAACTCGATAGTCAGAACTATGATTTCCTCTCTTTTATGTGCACGCTATCTTGTGATTCATAGCAATTGTTTTTAAGCGAAGATCTTTTGCACTTTCACTACAAAACAAACGCCAACTCCCATTATTATGCAGTGTGAATGACACAAGCGACACTGAAATCTATACTTCTTGTATTTATTTTTCAATCTATCTGGTATTTCGTTCACAACAAAACATTTCGGACTTATTCTCAAGCACATGCTCCAGTTTAAGATAAATGTCTAAGGTTACCTGGGTTACGACCATGCACAACATAGTTTTATAATATCATTAACTCATGCATACGAAAACAAATGATAAACTTTTTTCTAATATGGTTGTGTGAAATGACCTTAAAGGAACGGAATTTCAGAGGGATGCCCCGGAGGATCGGAGAGAACTCGCGTATTAGTGATGTGCAGTCCGATCCAGGTCCTGGCGACATTTTTCAAACCCAACGTCGATTAATAACAAGCGGTAAGGTGAATTCCACGCGTTTTGGTTTTGACCTCGTGTTAAACTGTGTCATCATTGCGTTTGCAGGTCATGCGTGAGTTCTCTCCCCTGAGACACTTACTCATTAATTATAAAAATCACTTTCTCTTTGGCATACTATAATGCTTCGATTCAAATCTAATTAGGCCTAAGATTCTTGTAGACATGAAACCGTTGTAACCTCAATAAAGTTATTTATATAAACACTGCTAATATTTAATAAACTGGTGTTAGATAACATGGGAATTTGGTCCATATATGTATTTCACACCTGATTTTCAAGATAACCGTCGACATCAAACTCAACACAGGTACAATATAAAGCGTATCGTATTCAATTGCTCCTAATATAAATGGGACTCGTGCGTGAGTGGTGATCCCTTAGAAGAGTTATTATTTGAACAACAGAAATCAAATTTCTTCACAGATGGTTTTCAGCACAATACAACTTTCTCCACTTTTATTCCCCTCTTAAATTACAATGCATTTCAGGACCCACCTGTTAAACCGGGTACAACACACTTCACGTATCGTAGCTGCAGCGGTGACTTACAGATTACTACACTAATGCAGTTTGAGCTTGTGCTTCATCTTGACATTTGAGAATAGAAATTTCTGTTAAAATTCGTCCTTTTCGGCTTAATCTTCCATAATGCACATGCAGAGATTTAGGGATCTAGCATTTGGCGACGACACCGTGTGATTGTGTACACCTGTGTTGACAATTTCAACACCTGCGGGTGCCGAATAAGACTGTTAATTCATGTATATGGTCGCACCCCCTGCCAGGCCATTCACTATCCCACCGTACGTAATACCTCCATCATATCCCCAAAAACTCGCAACACTGAGAAATGAGTGTAGATTGTCAGTAAAGAAAGAGCTGTTGGTATATCATACCGAGTATATGGAGAAGATGCGGAATTTGATACATATGGCAACTTGGAAACGATTAAGATCCCCCATCCCCATTTGTCTTGATGACAGGTGAGAGATTGTTGAATTATTAGAATCGGGAGACAACAGCGCGTGTGGTGTGCACCATTTGTCCCGAGACTGGGGGCCTCGTGTACACCTACAAGAAACACAATCTGGTTCATCATTTGTAAATGATCAAAATATACTTTAATTCGGTCCTGGTGGTTTACTACGTTCTGTGATCACACGAGAGAGACAGGACAAACTGATCTCAGCAATATAACATGTAATATATACATACAATATAGTCATACAGTATATGTACATGTACCCCAAAAACTCAATAGAAACTTGGCATTACGCAAATCATTTACATCTCCGGGATACGAAAGCGCGTGAAGACGACGTAACCTCGCATTATTTAATAATTCAAATTATGGCATGCAACAATTTAAATCTCTGAAACTGCTTTATTAATGTTAGATAAATTTCAAACGCATTTGTTCGTGAAATAACATCTAGGCTTATGTTGCCGTAGAAATCCAAACTCGTTTCGGAGCAACTGTCCCGCAAGCGCCAAAGAGATTGTCGAAGATAGCAATATCTAGCCACGAACGACAGCCACTGGCTCTGAATGCGTCGAAGCCCTTAGAAAACTCACTCGTAAATCGCACATCCCTTTCGAAATCGTCACAAAGAGATAAAATCGCATAATTAGAGTTCAAACGAGTTTAAAAAACGAAGCTTAGTCGCCTATTGAAATTGATTGTCTGCCTAATGTTCGTAATAAACAGCATATGAAATCTCGTCTGATTCCACAATAGTGAGGTCAGAACGTGTTTCTGGGGGTCAGTTTTAGAGGTTAAGACCGCGGCATTTGAGAGATACCCATTACAATGATGCCTATCAAAACACAAATTAGCAGGCGCACATAAAAATCATTATCGAAGCTCCAGGGCCATTATGTCATACTCGTTACTACCTTTCAGCAACTTTACAGATTTACAACAACAAAAAATTCATTGTAAAATCGTTTCTCGATGGGTGCACGCGCCAAGGGAAAATTGCCTATCTTTACACTTATGCATGTGATCTTTATCCGAGATAAATTTCTTAATCTTGAAATTCAAGAACGATATCATACCACAAACTGCTCTCTACACTCAAACTGAAGACAGATACACCGGAAATGATACTTACGTCTGTCAGGAAAGCTCCGGATTACGTCCGCCTTGTAGGGACTTTCCCTTTTCATTAATCCCCCACTGTCTGTTATACTATTGTATAAATCCATCATGTAATCTGGTGGTGGTTTTCTAAAAATCCTTCCCGGTATTCTGTCAATTCCAAAAAAGTTCGACAGCCTTTGAATAACTTCAGTTTGGTTTGACGATTGTGGAACGGCTTTCCGACTTCCGTGCTTTTTGCAAGCAACGGGAACACACTCACACAGTATGAGAAACCAGCACATAAAAATCACACTCTTTCTTGTGGACGAAGGCTGAAAGAATCCATTCATTCTTATCCTCATTAATAAATAGAAAATGCATACAAAATGTCACCAGCTTTCACTGTGTTATCTGGAATTCGTCTCGTTTATTTTACTATTTTGCATGATGTTCGATGTTTCCTCGCAACTTCGCAAGCTTTATACCGCTTTCGCGTAAGCTGACGTGAGTCCAGAATAGAGAGATAGAAAAAAAAATCTTCATCCAGGGAGGTCACTTGAGCAGTTAGTCAGTGTCATTCTTAGGAGAGAATAGAATCCCAAAACACTCGAGGTTTCAAGTAGGCCTTACACCGTGGACACCTGGCAAAGATCTTCTTGGTCAGAAGACACCCAGAAATTTAAAAGTCACTATATCGTGAACAGAATTTAAATGTTTGTAGTATTTACACATGCCAATATATTGCTATGTTCCCACATACGTAACTTTCAATTTATGCTCAATGAAGCCTCAGATTTTTGTTGTTTTTTTCTATTACTCTAAAGTAAATGTGTTTAAATATTCATAAGAGTTCCCAAAGTGTGAGGCAGAGAGAAAGGCTGACTCCACCCGCTGTTCCTCCTCATTGGTCCGCCACCTGTCAGACTCGGTGAGTCAGCAAACCTCGTGTTTCTGTTTATATCGTATAATTTTCAGGTAACGTTTCATACATTTATACACCTCTCGGAAGAGAAAATTTTCTGTGTTTGATGTAGTAAAAAGCCTATTTCACTCGCAGATATGTATTTATCTATTGGCAAAAATATAAGCATTCCTTGATGATTGTTGACAATAGTTTTTAGCTAATATTATAGCTCATCCTAAAACGCTATCACCATTTTTATCTGTGTGGTCATGTTGCAGTTAGGGTGAGAGTGGTTAAATACATTGGGGGAAATATTTTCCTCGCTAATTAGCTTTATCGAAACATTTAAAATTTTAAACATCTTGAGGTCGCATGAAAACATCCCAGTGTTTATCTCTTGTTTGTGACCATAAACGCTGGAAACTCCCTCTTATTTACCTTCGGTTCAAAGCCCGACTGAGACCACAGTAAATCAGCTTTTAAATTAAGCTAATTTCTCCTCAATGGCAGGTTTCGATTAAACCAAGGTCCTCTTCAAACGCTTCACACCTGGTCCAAGTACCTTGTCGTTCTAATAACTGGCTTGTTCCATCAATGGTTCCCGAGCTCTCCCGCGTTCGCCGTCTCGATGGTCCAAACACTGCATGGGAACTATATTATGCCTGAAGATGGCAACACTATTCATCCAACATCGCTTACAATCTTGACATGAAGTAGAAGACAGCGCTTTCATTCTGAACCGTGGGCTTTTGTTAGACCCGAGAACTTGTGCAGGTGTGAGAAAATTAAAAGTTAACGATATACAAGTTGGGTCAATAAAACGTCCAATCAAATTTTTCTTAATTTCTTCATGAAAAGTCCATTTCTATGATGGAATTAATATGGCTTGTACTTTAAAATAATAGACGTGTTAAAGCCTCTCCAAGTTATACGTCTTTCTGCAAAGCAAAAGAAAAAGAAAGAAAAAATACTGATTATTAATATTAATAAGGGCGATATTAATGTCAATCAACTTTAAAGGTTGACCTAAATAGATAGAGAGATGTGGGTATATCAAGAAATAGTCACCAACAGTTATTTAGCACATAGGAAAAAGAGAGACATTGAACTTAAACTATTCTTATTTAAGGGGGAAAATACTTTAATTTTCATTTTTAAGTCTCAACATCATTTACAGGTACTGAAATTACATGCAACTTACTTTCTTTTTAAAATGATTTGAAACGAAGCATTATCTTATGGAGCTTTAAAAAATATTGTTTTGAACTTTGAGTATCTAGATAACCAACATTCAAACCACATGTACATAAATAGAAAATATTGTTAATTACCATAGAAAGAGAAAATATTGTTATTACCACAGAAAGAGAAAATATTGTTAATTACCATAGAAATAGAAAATATTGTTAATTACCATGGAAAAAGAAAATATTGTTAATTACCATAGAAATAGAAAATATCGTTAATTACCATAGAAAGAGAAACTATTGTTAATTACCACAGAAAGAGAAAATATTGTTAATTACCACAGAAAGAGAAAATATTGTTAATTACCATAGAAAGAGAAAATATTGTTAATTACCATAGAAATAGAAAATACTGTTAATTACCACAGCAAGAGAAAATATTGTTAATTACCACAGAAAGAGAAAATATTGTTAATTACCACAGAAAGAGAAAATATTGTTAATTATCACAGAAAGAGAAAATAATGTTAATAACGAACGATAATTCGAGTTTGTTTGCGAGGCCTTTGTACGAGTTGATTTTCTTATTACAGATATCATATGCCTGAAACAAATTGCGACCTTGCAGAATATTTTCATATCAGGGGCGGATCCAGCAATTGCTGTTACTTTATGAGGCAGTGGGTCCAGGGCGAGGCCCTGGTAGGGGTCCAGGGGGCGAATTCCCTGGAAGCTCCTGGATGTTACAGATTTTATGGGGTTTGAAATATTTCTCCTATTTAATCATTTGTTCTATTTTCTATCATTTTAACAAGGTGAAATAAATAAAATGACCCAAATTGTAAGGGGTTTTTGGAAAAAATTAAGTTCTTCCAATAAAGTAATTCAAGAAATCAAAAGATTTTATCATTTATTTCTCAGGGAGTGGAAGAAATTATTGCTTCTTTTATCGTTTAGTATTGTAACGCTTCGGATGTTTCACACTCTAACAGTTACTAGGAATAAAAACCAAGTCACTGAATAAAGTTTATAATTTATTAAGTAGATGTAAAATTCAACATATGGGATATAGATAAATAACTGAACAAATCTCAACACACAGGACGGACTCTGGTCATAATCGGTACAATTACCGATAAATATTGGGATTCGTCGGCACAATATTTCCGACAAAGATATTACGTATATTAATGTTCAGCAAAAATCCCCCACCTAAACTAAAACTTAAATGGCTCTTAATAAAAATTCCCTAAGTAACAAAAGTAAATATTTCACCGCTAGTACAATTAACTAGCTCATATGTGAAAATATTCCCTGAAACTAAGCCTACTAAATACTAGTACTTTACTAGCAATAATGTACTTCAGTTACATTAACTGAACTAGTACCTTATGTTCAGCAAACTTCTGGGCTGCACACACGGTAACAGGAACAGCTTCTAATAAACAGTCAAATCGAAGAAGAGCCAACGATACTCAGCGTCTGTTAATTTATAGTACTTCCAAAACCCGCAAAAATCAATAACCAATCATAATTAATAATCAGTGAGGTTGCCTTTATAGAATCGTCTCCATTACCGAATCACATTAAAGTATTAGTTCCATATTTTCCTGATTCGAAGTCCAATACATAGTATAAAGTATCCTGTCATAAAGAGTTATTCTTGCTAACATCAATTATCATTAAAAAATTATTTTCAACTTGTTCATTACCATAATTTCACGTAAAACAACATCAAGCATTGTCGTGACGTAGATTAGAAACACCGTGTGAAGCAGACAACTTTCACTTTTCCATCAAATTTCGCCGGGAACGATACAATGCAGGTAAGTAAAATTGTTACAGATGTTTGGTAGAAATACTCATCTAAAACCTATAAAAACATCATCTTGTTGGGAAATCAGATTATAATTATATTAGATATAAAGTTGCAGGTCGCTAGGTTTCCTATATCGAATCACTGCTTCTGGCGGTAGTGATATATTTTGAGTGAAAGGGATCTTGTCAAAATTTATTTTTCAAATTCGATTTCCGTATATTTAGTTGAAATAAAAAAGAAACACAAGTGAAAACATGCTATCTCAATCATTTGCATCAATTCTCTTTCAACATTACATAATTATTTGGATTTTCAGATATGCCTCCCAAAAAACTGAAAACTAAAACTGGTGGAAATACACCTACTCAAAAATCAGCAGCAAACATTGCTAGGAAATATAAAGCATGTGGAAAGAGAATGTCCCCAAAGAGAAGAGAGAGAGTCCGAAGAGCATTATATAATGTAAGTACAAATGAACAGTCAATCAAGAAAGTGGTGTTGGAATTCCTCTATTCATTTCTATACCAACCGGTCACATTGGACAATAGGTAAACGTCATCCTTCAGAATCACTCAGTATGATTTACGGAATAGAAGAAGCTTTGAATGCGTTAATTATAACAGTTGAATGCACACAGAATGTTTATCTCATGTAATTGATGTGAATGAAAACTTTGTGTGCCCAAAAAATTACAGGATTTAACTGAATGTTCATTTTTGTGATTTTATACTCCACTAGTGTACATCTGCACGTAAATAACAAGGAACCGACAACAACAATACATGTATATATTATAATGTGTAAATTGCCAAACTTTATACTGTAAGTGAGACTACCATGACATATAATGTGTTTTTCTGTAACAAATCTTCTATATAATATACACCCTATCCTACTACTCTTTTACATTTTGAATTTACCTCAAGTTTTTTTCTTCTTTTTTTTTTTTAGCCTGCTGTGGATGGTGAAATCGCGCATGTTGAGCAATCCAGCAGTTTAGCTTCTACGAAAATTATCATTGACAAATGTGTTGTGAAAGGCTATCATGTGTTTAAAATTCGTCCCCCATATACCCCTCCTCCAACTCGATTAATTGTTGACCGAGAATATTCAAACATAAAAGACAGCAATGCTTGTTTGGTGTGGCTTCCACCATTGAATAATTTCCCCCCAAATATTCATAATGACATTACAGATGAAAAACGTCAGCTGAAAGTTAGTGACATAGCTGGGCTACCTATTGGACATGTACCAAAATGCCTATCTGCACATTTTCGTAACATTTTGGATAATGGCGGCGAAATATTTGCCGAGGTGACAGGACAGCCAGTAGCAAGTTTTCCTCCATGGCCCGAGCCAAATGAGGAAGGGGGCGGTGTTGTGCTTCCCTGCAAATACATACTTGAAAATGTGAATGCTTCAACTTTATTTGATAAATTGAAGACAATTTTGTCTCAATTAAAAGAGGGGGATGCGATGAAATTGTATACTTTATAGATGATAAACAGCCTCTGAACTTGACTTATAGATATGTCAGTTTTTTTGTACAATGCAAGGTGAAGATAACGAACAGTGGTCAATCTCATAACTCCTATAAGCAATAGGACGGAACATATATCGAGCGACAAGTATCCTCGGGGACAGACTGTCCACCAGCAGAGATACAAACTCGATGGTTAAATGCAAGGTGAAGATAACGAACAGTGATCAATTTCGTACATAAATTATTTAGTACTTTATTTCTCGATATTATTCAGGGAGCTCACTAGTTTTGAGGACGGGGTTCTTTTAGAATGAGAAATTTATTGAATTATTTGTTTAGATTGAAGAATGTTTAATTAACATACAATCAGCCAGGTTTTTGTTTTAATAGCAGAGGACCTTTTCTGTGTTTTTGACAGTAGGTTATCATTTTAGAAATATATCTGGCAACATTGTCTCGAAATTGAGAAATTTTGGGAATTGTTTGCAAATTTTCTCCAATGAAAGGGGTCCTTTTAAATGGGATTCATTTTAAAATGATTGACAGCTGGGCTATCCCAGTATAGGCTATATGTAAATTTGCATTTCTTGAATAAATGTTTAAGGTGAATTAGACTGACTTTAAAGTAATTTAATTTTACAAACACACACTGGGTAATTGTGATTTATTAAACCTTTTATGGATATATGGTAATTTTTTTAAAATTGTCATGTAGCCCGTTTTCGTTTTCAGCTGCATTACCCGATATTCTTTTTTAAATTTCCATATATTGACGGGTAAAATATTGAGTAATTCATGTTAAGGTCACACAAAAGAATATTTGTGTCATCATTTCTTTCTTCGTGTTTATTACGACATAAAAATGCATGTTGACATTGTCCCTAACAAAAATGCTCAGCTGTAAATCACGTGATTCGGTAATGGAGAAAATGATCCGGTAAAGGCGACTACTGTGCTCATTAACAAACAACAATAATTCCTATTTATTAAGTGCTTATTGAGAAATGATATATACAATAGTTTAAGTTATATATGGTACCACTATTCATGTTATATAATAGATTTAACTCGAACTCGGATACCAACTATCGACGCTAAACCACGAAGTGATCCGTTATAGGCAACCTCTCTGTAATTCCATCCCGTAAATAATAATTAGCCAATCATACGTAATTATCATCCCGTAACAAAATCCCACTCTCGTACTTCGTACATGTATGTAAAATAAATACAATACGTAAATAAATTAAAGAAGTAAATGTTAACACTTTAAAAACACATCAGCGTTTAATTAAACCGAATCTACAATCAAATCGTCCGCCAAAAATAACTACGGTAAAAATAGATCAATACACCGTGATGCATCATGGGAAAAATACACAAGTAAACAAGAGTATGGCGGCGGCAGAACGTTTGTAAACACGTGTGCTATAAGATGCTAAAACACATCAATGACAGGACGATAAAGGTAAATACAAATTACGGGGTAACTCTATAACTATGCATTTACATGTGAAATAACATCCAATGTGTAATTAAATACCGCAACAATGATTGACATTCAAGATTCAAGATACACCATAGGACATGAAAGGGGGGGGGGGGAGGCGGGGGAGGGTTGATCGTTACAGTATATTTTTCGAAACAAGATACCGCGATTTACCTTAAATTTGAAAATTTTAGGGAGGCGCGCACCGGCTGCGCCCCCTATAAATCCGTCACTGCATATGATCTCTATCAGGTTGGGACCAATCTCCCAAATGGAATATTGTATCCCTAATGGGATATCATCGTCCAATTGGGATAGAATGAAATATCCCGTATGGGATACTCAAGTATTGAAAACTTATGTACGCGATAATTTGATAATTACATTTTTATCTATACTATAAAGTGTTATGAAGGATCTTTCAAAATCTAATTGACTGCAGAATAGATTGCTTTAAGTTAATTCCCCATACCACATCTTAATATTGAGTGCCTGTGCTAATACGGTCTACAACATTCACCAAAATGCTATCGGGTTCGTTGAATGTGTGCCACGTTCGTGACTCGTGAATATCGTTTCTAACGTTATTTGACGTGGTATGGGGAATCAGCTTAAGGTGGGTCCTTAGCCCTGGATTTTTGGGGTTTAGGTAGCTATTTTTTGTTCAGTGGAATATTGTATCCCTAATGGGATATCATCGTCCAATTGGGATAAAATGAAATATCCCGTGTGGGATACTCAAGTATTGAACACTTATGTAACCGATAATTTGATAATTACATTTTTATCTATACTATAAGGTGTTATGAAGGATCTTTCAAAATCTAATTGACTGCAAAATAGATTGCTTTAAGTTAATTCCCCATACCACATCTTAATATTGAGTACCTGTGCTAATACGGTCTACAACATTGTCATAAAGTTGAGTTGTTCTACTTAATATCTACTTTCAATAAAATATCTAAGTATGAAGCAGAAGTGGACGACTCTGTGTGTCTTTTATTTCGAGTTCACAGGGATCTATCGTATCGACATATGAATGAAAATTATCATTGTTAATAGATAATAAATACATCGTCGATATATCTAAATGTTGAATTGGAGGCCACAGCAATATATTTTTCCTTCTCACGTAGAAGTTTTTGAATAAATTATAAATTCTGCTTCTTAGGAATATAAAAACAGGTCAGCTAACAAAGAAGCACAATTTGTGCCTATGGGGATTCCAACAAACTGTTGGAAGATCTGATCACCAAAGATCACGAAGATATATGGCATGTCAATGGGGAACTCCAGCATATTTTTTTATTTCAACTTCAGAGTACTTGTGCGTGGAATCAGAGTGGCGTTTACCAAAGTAATTTTTTGGATGACTGATCACTAGATAGGAATATTTGCGTTTTCCATTTTTGTTGAAGAAACAGTTGTCTATGATGTCAAAAAGTCTTATCTTTAATTTATCGTGATGAATGGTCGTGTAAAGTGTTGAATAGTCATACGTTTTGATGTTGTTGATTTGAGAAAAGTTTTGCGATTTCAATTTACTAAAAGTTCTTTAGAATTTTTTAGAATCTACATATGATTTACACCACTTCTGACATTTGTAGTCGCACAGTACAGTTGAAGTTTCTCCTTCACAGCTGATATTTTCTCGAGGAGCAAAGATAGGGGCTTGGTAGAACATTTACTGGATCCAGCAATGTATCTTTGTTTGTGAGGGTTTTTATGAAGTTTAGGAATCCAGTATAGGTACGGTAACTCATATTTATTCGACCTATTGACTGGGATATTAAATATGTCTAAAATGGAATTTTAAAGAATTTCGTCTTTTGAAAGGGCAGTTGGAGGATACGTATGATTACCAAAAGTGGAATTAATGCCAAGTTTGTTTAAAACACAGTTATGATAATGAGCCTTACAAACAAAGATAATGTTGTTACAAGCTTTGTCAGCTGGAACCAAAACACATTCCTAATGTAACCTATCTAATTCTTTTATCACTTCTGGTTTACTAAACACAGAAGGATAGATGGTACGTACTTTTGTTTTAATGTCTCACGATAAATTAAAGATTACTTGTAGGCTTTTTGACATCATAAACAGCCGCTTCTTTAATGGAGCTTTGTAATATTCATTTCTTGTGATCAGTTATCCAAAAAATACTTTGCTAAGCACCATTCTAATTCTATACGTAAGTACTCTGAAGTTTATATCAAAAAGATGTTAGAGTTCCTCATTGACAATGTACGTCGTCTTTGGTGATCAGATCTTACAGTTTGTTGTGATTCCAACGGGCACTAAATGTGCTCCTTTATTAGCTGACCTGTTTTTGAAATCTTATGAGGCAGAGTTTATTTAAAGTCTTCGATGTGAAAAAAAATAAAAAATAATGTGGTCTTCAACTCGACATTCAGATACAACAACGACGCTTTATCTATTAACAATATTCACTTTCATTCATCGATTCATTGATTCGATATATCCCAGTGAGCTCGAAATAAAAGACACCTCATGTCTGCTTCATATTTGGATGTTTCATTGAACATAGACGTTAACGATCAACTGTCAATTCCACTTTATGACAAACAGGATTATTTCAGATTATCCTCCCTTATACATGTACATGTATTTATGTAATATTAACACCTGTATATGGTGTTTATATCTCTCAACTGATTCAATACGCGAGAGCATATTCTGCAAATGATCAATTTTTAAACTTAAGCAGGCTACTGATAAATACGTTGACGTTACAGTGGTTTTAACAGTCTCGTTTAAAGTTCATATTTTGCAATTCTATGGTTAATATGATAATCTCATTTGTAAATACAATCTGTCATTAGGTCGAATGCTGTCTGACGTGTTTCAAACCAATTGTTTGGCCATTCTTTACATACAGATTTAAACTATAGCTTACTCTGTTTATGTGATCAAGATATAGCATACGGCGGGTGATGCCTTATATACATCAGGGGATGCCTACTCCTCCTAGGCAACTGATCCCACCTCTGGTGTTTCCAAGAGTCTGTGTTTGCCATACTCTCAATTTCACATTAATTCTCTATAGGATTTATGAGATTGATCACTGTTCGTTATCTTCACCCTTTTTCCAATTCTTGTAGGTGTTGATTATTTGAAGTATTCATTTGTATGAAAACTATTCCACTGATGTTTCAGTGCTCAAAAATGAACATGTATTTTGATATATCAGTGCCTGACCTTTACACCCAATAATTGTTACCTTCAACATGTACTATTTGTTTTATTATACTAAATGTCATACTTTAAATAAATCTATATAACAAAGCACAACAATTCAACTGAATTTCATTCTTAGCTAGATTGTTGCGTAAACAAGTGACGAAAAATTTCAACATGGTGCAATTAATTCAAAATCATTAACAAGCTATTGAGTAGACAATATCTTCCTATGTTCATTGTAGTCTGATCATTGACGTTTCACTCTTTGATTTCAAAATTAAAAGGGGCATCTACTAGTACTTTAGAGATAGAACAAGTGTACCAAGTTTGACATCTGCCGACCGACCGACACTTAAATACAAACCAATATGCCCCCCTTTTTCAGGGGCTGGGGGTATGAAAAATCAAAGTACTGAAAGTACTCAAAAGCAGTAAGCTGGCTTCATCAATTTAGTCTGAAATGTTAATGAGGAGGGACAACATGAGACGTTCATGTCTTCGTGCATTGTTCTTTATATCACAACTAGATAATGAAAGGTGAAGATAACCAACAGTGATCAATCTCATAACTCCTATAAGCAATGCAAATATAGAGTTGGGTAAACACGGACCACTGGATATACCAGAGGTGGGATCAGTTGCCTAGGAGGAATACGCCGTGAGCCCCACATCTAATAAATAACTTACTACTGTATTCTAGTTTGATAGTGCATGAAACATCTTTTTTTAGAATGTAACTAAAATGAAACTAATCTATAGTTTGATACATTTGTTAAGCAGAAAAGAACAATTAAACAACTGATTACAGAACAAAAACAAAATACACATATTAATTTCATATATCAGGTAGCAAGTGCCACATATATTCATGTCAACACTCACCAACATAGTAATAAAGGACTATGACTCACTTTGCACGTGCACCCCTTTCCAGAAAGCATTTAGATGTGCAAAAGTATGCATCTTTATAACTTGGACTACAGAGTTCAGTGCATAATTACCAGTAACGATCGAAACATGCAATGTGGTGTTACGGATATTATCCGTACCGGTTTAGATTTTATAGTACTTCAGATTCTGTTTTGTGTACCTCCGGGAAGATCCCGCATTTTGTCGAAAAGAAATTTTCATCTTATTTTCCAGTTGTTAGACAGTTCAAAAAGTAAGTTTTATATGCAAAATGTGTCATACTATGTACTTATCAAATACGTAAAGCCACACTTATTTTCCTGAAATCGTTTTTGCATATTTTCATGAAACATAAATTTGGAGATCGCAAGTGGTCACGGCATTATGTAATACCTGGATTAGATACCATTTTCTGTGCCATTTTATTACATTTCCAACAGTCTCGTTTAAAATCAGCATTTCGCAAATTCTATGGTCGCTATAACGATCTAGTTTGCCAATACAACCTATCATTGGGTCAAATGCTGTCTGATGTGTTTCATGCCGATTGTTAGGCCGTTCTTGGCACACTGATTTTCACTACGGATAACTCCGTTTATCTGATCAAGACATAGGGCTCACGTCGGATGTGACCGGTCGACAGGGGATGCTGACTCTTCCTAGGCACCTGATCCCACCTCTGGTATATCCAGGGGTCTGTGTTTGCCTAACTCTCTGTTTTGCATTGCTTATAGGAGTTATGAGATTGATCACTGTTCGTTATCTTCGCCTTTCATTTCGATGACTGTCACATGAAGTTACATGTATTTACTAGTCAATTTAATATATTTTACTATGAATGTTAATATGTGTACGCCAAGTTATTATCATAAATCCCTATTTTCATGAAATTTGGAGTTTTGGCATTGTGTAAATCATGGACTGGCCATTTGGCGCAACTTTGTTAATTATTCTCTAAACTTTTATTTTTTGCAAGATTGATGTTTTGTGATTGTATGTTTTTGCCTCAAATTACCACTTTGTAAGATGACCTTTTACTATTGTAGTCTCTTACCCTCTGAAGTACATCTATGAATGAGAAGGCCAATGAACATCTTTGAAAATCTTTGATGCTTGTTTGTGCATATGAAAGTAGAGTTCATTTTTTGTAATTAATAATGAGATTGATTTCAATTCGAAATCAGAATGAAGAGAATGTGAATCCAAACATGTCAGAGAAATACATATACATTTGGAAGCAAAATTTAGTTATTTTCAAAAAAGAATAATTATACATGCTTACTCCTCCTAGGTACCTGATCCCACCTCTGGTGTGTCCAGGGGTCCGTGTTTGCCCAACTGTCTATTTTGTATTGCTCGTGGGAGTTATGAGATTGATCACTGTTCGTTATCTTCACCTTGCATGTTCAAAATTGATAACTTTAAAAGTGAATGGAGCTTATCAACAAGAGTGGAAATAACTAATTAACATAAAAGTTGTACAGTTCATGTTACAAGTGCAAGATGATATACCAACAACATCCAGAAGCATAAAAAGTTTCTATTTAAGTTCATATGGCACACAAAAACAGTTATAATTTACATACATCCACGAGTTTCATAAAAACATCATAATATAATACACATAAAAAATATTTCAAGTTTCTACTTTGAATCTCAAATTTATTCCTCAGTAAATCTCAAACAAGCTTATGCTGTTATTTCAACAGGTTCTCACTTACCCTCAATACACAATTTGTCATAAAGATGCTGAACATGCAATGGACACTTCAAACTTTTCAGTCCAGCAATATATGTCATCTTTTTCTTCAATTTTTCAATATCTTTGATTTCTTTTTCTACCGCATATACCGGTAATTATTTTTCAAGCCTGTCACCAGTTGATGAATTCATTGTAACAAAATCTGAGAGACCACAGCGGTGACATAACACTATACATGAGATATAGGACCTCTCTCAGTTTTTGATATATCGATCAGTTAGCTAAGCATTTTCAATAACCTTTTGAAAACAAAATTTTATAAACTATAACAGAACCCCAGATGATATGAAGATCTCAGAATTTCTAAATTTTCTGTCTGATCAAGGTCTATCGAGGTGTGCCTTATGATATTACAATATCACCTCTAATAATGAACGTTTCTCTTCTAGCTTATTTAACTTTTACATGTACCTACTAAACAGTAGAAAGAATCTCGATACTAGGAATATTTTATTTGCATAAAAATTACCAGTGTTGTCACTGGGGATTTTTCAAGGCAATTCCTGGACTCATGGTTTATGAGCAGCTTGAGTCTCGGGGAAAATTCATGAATCTTTGAGAAAAACAAGATGAGAAGTAGTGTATCTACACACGGAATGAATACAAGTTGATACTTTCATAGATGTTCGCTTTATTTTCAAACAATGGCGTACGTGTTGATAACTCTAATTATCTATCCAATGCATAATTCTGATATAATTTAATTGATAATCAAGTAATTAATTAAATTTGATATAATCAAATTTGCTATTTGGCTTCGGATTAACAAAACTATTTTGTAATCGTCCCCTTGGTCAGCAATACGTGCACTCTGGGGTCGTCACAACAACCCGACCTGCAATATCTTGAGTATGACAACAAATTAACGTACATAGGATATGTTGGAATAACAAACAATTATTGTGATGGAATGGAGTTGTTATTTCTCGGTGATCTGTAAAAATCACCGATTTTTAGAATAAATAAACAATAAAAACATCAAACTTAGTAACTTGATTTAAGGTATTCCATGTATAATGAACGGATAATGAACAATTTTGAAGGATTTAGATCAACATAAAACTTTATTGTTAAATAATGATGGAAGTGAAGCAGATGAAATTCACATGACTGGTAAATGATTAGAAGCTGACCTTTTTGCACTTAAGACTTTTTGGAAGAGTTTTCTGCCCTTTGTAAAAATAAGAGCAGCTTGTGGATATACAGACTATCACTAAACAAACAATGGATGCACAGTGAACTCGGTGGTTCACATCTTGAGCGTAAAATGTCACCTGGATTTTTTCCATCTGTGAGTTTTATATATGTAATTAATGGTATCCATGATAAAAGATTTATACCTCTGCACTACTGCTTAAATAGCTCATGTGGAAATGGCTGTACACCCTGTACATAAACTTAACTGGTTCCCTAACAGAGAGATTGAAAAATAGGCAGAAGCAGTCTATTACTGTACTATGATAACATATTCCAACGTGTAATCACAACTAATTTAAATAATCATTTAATAGTTGGCTACTTATCTGGTTAATTATGTAATTTGTGGTCCAGTTTTCATGTTGACTTGATGTATACCAATATGTTTGGTGATATCAATAAACAATTGAGTCGAATATTGAATTGAATACTGCCTGGACGACAAGTCGGTCGATAGATGGCGGTTATCCGGAAACGACTAAAGCGAAAGTACAAATGTAGCGACAAAAAACGCGCTCAGCGCTTTAATAAAAATGACTTCCGAGTTTCTTAGAAAATTGTCTAATGGACGAGTTAAGACGCCTATATTACAAGATGCCAATATTGTACCTGTGTTTTCTGATGTTACAATCTTATTGATGTGATAGTGTTCATGATGTGGTAGTGTTAATGATGTGGTAGTGTTAATGATGTGTTAGTGTTAATGATGTGGTAGTGTTAATGATGTGGTAGTGTTAATGATGTGGTAGTGTTATTGATGTGGTAGTGTTATTGATGCGGTAGTCTTATTGATGTGGTAGTGTTAATGATGTGGTAGTGTTATTTTATGTGGTAGTTTTCTTAATGATGTGGTAGTGTTAATGATGTGGTAGTGTTAATGATGTGGTAGTGTTAATAATGTGGTAGTGTTAATGATGTGGTAGTGTTAATGATGTGGTAGTGTTAATGATGTGTTAGTGTTAATAATGTGGTAGTGTAAATGATGTGGTAGTGTAAATGATGTGGTAGTGTAAATGATGTGGTAGTGTTAATGATGTGGTAGTGTTAATGATGTGGTAGTGTTAATGATGTAGTAGTGTTATTGATGTGGTATTGTTATTGATGTGGTAGTGTTAATGATGTGGTAGTGTTAATGATGTGGTAGTGTTAATGATGTGTTAGTGTTAATAATGTGGTAGTGTAAATGATGTGGTAGTGTAAATGATGTGGTAGTGTAAATGATGTGGTAGTGTTAATGATGTGGTAGTGTTAATGATGTGGTAGTGTTAATGATGTAGTAGTGTTATTGCTGTGGTATTGTTATTGATGTGGTAGTGTTAATGATGTGGTAGTGTTAATGATGTGGTAGTGTAAATGATGTGGTAGTGTTAATGATGTGGTAGTGTTATTGATGTGGTAGTGTAAATGATGTGGTAGTGTTATTGATGTGACAGTGTTAATGATGTGGTAGTCTTATTGATGTGGTAGTGTTATTGATGTGGTAGTGTAAATGATGTGGTAGTGTTATTGATAAGGTAGTGTTATTGATGTGACAGTGTTAATGATGTGGTAGTGTTATTGATGTGGTAGTGTTATTGATGTGGTAGTGTTATCTTATGTGGTAGTGTTATTGATGTGGTAGTGTAAATGATGTGGTAGTGTTAATGATGTGGTAGTGTTATTGATGTGGCAGTGTAAATGATGTGGTAGTATTATTGATGTGGTAGTGTTATTTTATGTGGTAGTGTTAATGATGTGGTAGTGTTATTGATGTGGTAGTGTTATTTTATGTGATAGTTTAATGATGTGGTAGTGTTAATGATGTGGTAGTGTAAATGATGTGGTAGTGTTAATGATGTGGTAGTGTTATTGATGTGGTAGTGTTATTTTATGTGATAGTGTTAATGATGTGGTAGTGTTAATGATGTGGTAGTGTAAATGATGTGGTAGTGTTAATGATGTGGTAGTGTTAATGATGTGGTAGTGTAAATGATGTGGTAGTGTTAATGATGTGGTAGTGTAAATGATGTGGTAGTGTAAATGATGTGGTAGTGTTAATGATGTGGTAGTGTTAATGATGTGGTAGTGTAAATGATGTGGTAGTGTTAATGATGTGGTAGTGTTAATGATGTGGTAGTGTAAATGATGTAGTAGTGTTATTGATGTGGTATTGTTATTGATGTGGTAGTGTTAATGATGTGGTAGTGTTATTGATGTGGTAGTGTTATTGATGTGGTAGTGTTAATGATGTGGTAGTGTTATTGATGTGGTAGTGTTATTGATGTGGTAGTGTTAATGATGTGGTAGTGTAAATGATGTGGTAGTGTTAATGATGTGGTAGTGTTATTGATGTGGTAGTGTTAATGATGTGGTAGTGTTATTGATGTGGTAGTGTTATTGATGTGGTAGTGTTAATGATGTGGTAGTGTTATTGATGTGGTAGTGTTATTGATGTGGTAGTGTTATTGATGTGGTAGTGTTAATGATGTGGTAGTGTTATTGATGTGGTAGTGTTAATGATGTGGTAGTGTTAATGATGTGGTAGTGTTGTTGATGTGGTAGTGTTATTGATGTGGTAGTGTTAATGATGTGGTAGTGTTATTGATGTGGTAGTGTTAATGATGTGGTAGTGTTATTGATGTGGTAGTGTTAATGATGTGGTAGTGTTAATGATGTGGTAGTGTTGTTGATGTGGTAGTGTTATTGATGTGGTAGTGTTAATGATGTGGTAGTGTTATTGATGTGGTAGTGTTAATGATGTGGTAGTGTTATTGATGTGGTAGTGTTAATGATGTGGTAGTGTTAATGATGTGGTAGTGTTGTTGATGTGGTAGTGTTATTGATGTGGTAGTGTTAATGATGTGGTAGTGTTATTGATGTGGTAGTGTTAATGATGTGGTAGTGTTAATGATGTGGTAGTGTTATTGATGTGGTAGTGTTAATAATGTGATAGTCTTATTGATGTGGTAGTGTAAATGATGTGGTAGTGTTAATGATGTGGTAGTGTTAATGATGTGGTAGTGTTATTGATGTGGTAGTCTTATTAATGTGGTAGTGTTAATGATGTGGTAGTGTTATTGATGTGGTAGTGTTATTTTATGTGATAGTGTTATTGATGTGGTAGTGTTATTGATGTGGTAGTGTTAATGATGTGACAGTGTTAATGATGTGGTAGTGTTATTGATGTGGTAGTGTTAATGATGTGGTAGTGTTAATGATGTGGTAGTGTTAATGATGTGGTAGTGTAAATGATGTGGTAGTGTTAATGATGTGGTAGTGTTAATGATGTGGTAGTGTTATTGATGTGGTAGTGTTATTGATGTGGTAGTGTTATTGCTGTGGTAGTGTAAATGATATGGTAGTGTAAATGATGTGGTAGTGTTAATAATGTGGTAGTGTTAATGATGTGGTAGTATAATGATGTGGTAGTGTTATTGATGTGGTAGTGTTAATGATGTGGTAGTGTTATTTTATGTGGTAGTGTTAATGATGTGGTAGTGTTAATGATGTGGTAGTATAATGATGTGGTAGTGTTATTGATGTGGTAGTGTAAATGATGTAGTAGTCTTATTGATGTGGTAGTTTTATTGATGTGGTAGTTTTCTTCTTGATATGATAGTGTTAATGATGTGGTAGTGTTAATTATATGAATATCCGAGGATGATGAGTCTGTTTATGAGTCTAATTGATCACTATTCAATTATTTAAAAAAATTGCATTTTAACCTATTTCAGTAGTTCAAGCTACGTATCACAATCATTTCATGTTGAGTCACTAGATGGACATACAAGTATGGTACAAGAACCTTACTTTGCATGGTTACAGACCCTTACTTTGCATGGTTACAGATCCTTACTTTGGATGGTTACAGATCCTTACTTTGGATGGTTACAGATCCTTACTTTGCATGGTTACATACCCTGACTTTGCATGGTTACAGACCCTTACTTTGCGTGGTTACAGATCCTTACTTTGGATGGTTACAGAACCTGACTTTGCATGGTTACAGACCCTTACTTTGCATGGTTACAAACCGTTACTTTGCATGGTTACAGACCCTTACTTTGTGTGGTTACAGACCCTTACTGTGCATGGTTACATACCCTTACTTTGTGTGGTTACAGACCCTTACTGTGCATGGTTACAGATCCTTACTTTGCATGGTTACATACCCTTACTTTGCGTGGTTACAAACCGTTACTTTGTGTGGTTACAGACCCTTACTGTGCATGGTTACATACCCTTACTTTGCATGGTTACAAAACCTTACTTTGTGTGGTTACAGATCCTTACTTTGGATGGTTACAGAACCTTACTGTGCATGGTTACAGACCCTTACTTTGCATGGTTACAGACCCTTACTTTGTATGGTTACAAACCCTTACTTTGCATGGTTACAGACCCTTACTTTGCATGGTTACAAACCCTTACTGTGCATGGTTACATACCCTGACTTTGCATGGTTACAGACCCTTACTTTGCATGGTTACAAACCCTTACTGTGCATGGTTACATACCCTGACTTTGCATGGTTACAGACCCTTACTTTGCGTGGTTACAGATCCTTACTTTGGATGGTTACAGAACCTGACTTTGCATGGTTACAGACCCTTACTTTGCATGGTTACAAACCCTTACTTTGCATGGTTACAAACTCTTACTTTGCATGGTTACAGACCCTTACTTTGCATGGTTACAAACTCTTACTTTGCATGGTTACAAACTCTTACTGTGCATGGTTATAGACCCTTACTTTGTGTGGTTATAGACCTTTACTTTGTATGGTTACAGGTCCTTTGGAACAGTGTCTTCAAATGCTAAGTTTCAATCACGTGCCTCCAAAATGTAAATGCAGCATGCTTACTGGTATATACCAGCATATATTACATTTGTGCATATTGTGTGATACAATTTAAGAAATAGCTTACTTCTAGTGGTACAGATGATGTCTGCTTTGAATGGATATTGTAGCTACTCTGAACATTTTCCAACTTTAGTGCATGCGTCATTAACCATCAATAACGAACATTCAAGTGGTGATCAATAAATGTAGAATGTCATTGTAATTTTAAAATAACAAACAAAATCTTTGACTATATCTTTTTAATCAATGATATTGACAAGTTAGTGTGTTCTGAGTGACATACGTAATCGTCATTTCCTATCTAAAACATGCATGTAACATACATTTACTTAGATTTTATATCTTAATCATTTGAAAAAAAACAACTTTTGTACGAAATTTTCTAAGAGACTATTATGATCGCATGAATACATGATAGGAGCGCAAAATAATCATCGTCATATACTGCCTTTTTAAAATTGTAAATACATGCAGTCAAGGATATATCAGAATTTACCCCGGATTGTATACAGCCTGCGGTCTGCGGCGGTGTATGGAATGCAACCTGAGGTAAATCCAAGTACACCCTTGATTGGACCGGTATAATGAATTATTTTCTATGTAACCAATGCAAAATGATAAATTACATGTAATTATTCAGCCATTAGAAAAAGAAAATTCATGTCAGATGTTTTAAAAGTATTATTCAAAGACCTTCATAAATTCAAACAAATCTTATGACTTTTACCCTTACCAAATACTTTACTTCCCTACACCGTAACAAGTTTCACACTTTATTTGCCTTATGTATACAGATAAATGATGTGCTTACCCCCACCCCCCTTGTGGCGATTCTTGGTCTTGACAATTAAGCAATGTGTATAATTGTTGTAGATTCAATATTACAACTAATTTACAATGGAAATGCCATATGTGCATTGATACCAAAATAGGTATAGGCCAAAAACACAACATTGCCTTACTGAATTGAAAAATCAATGAAATAGAAATTCAAGGAAATTTAAACATTCCGGTTGACGGCAATGATTCAATTTGCGTATAAGTCCAATTCCTCTTAAAATGCAGTAACTGTATTAACTCATTGCAAGATCAAAATTCAACCACAACACTTGTAAATAAATCAGTCATATGGATATGCAAGGTGAAGATAACGAACAGTGATCAATCTCATAACTCCTACAAGCAATACAAAATAGATAGTTGGGCAAACACGGACCCCTGGACACACCAGAGGTGGGATCAGGTGCCTAGGAGGAGTAAGCATCCCCTGTTGACCGGTCACACCCGCCGTGAGCCCCATATCATGATCAGGTAAACGGAGTTATCCGCAGTCAAATCAGTGTGCCAAGAACGGCTTATCAATCGGTATGAAACACGTCAGACAGCATTTGACCCAATGCGAGGTTGTATTGACGAACTAGATCGTCATAACGACCATAGAATTTGCGAAATGCTGACTTCAATCGAGACTGTTGAAATCCCTGTACCATCAACTTGTTTGTCAGTAGCTTACCTCGATTTAAAAACTGACTATACCCAGAACAAGCTCTTGCATATCGAATCAGTTGAGATAAGTATTCAAAAATATATCAATTAAAAAATGTTGGTAACTTGGATCCCGGTTAGCGGCAACCCAAGACCAGACTTGAAATTAAAATTCACTGTCAATGTCAAGTGCACATTACAAAATACCAGTAAACAGGAACTGGACGCACATTCCTCCAGGGGAAACACAAGAAGTACTGCATACCAACAAAGTTCACCAAGACATTTAAGACTCCTTCATGTGCCAGTTGATCAATTGATTCAGCGTTACATCTACTCCAAATTGAGCACACCATGAGGGCCATGTTGAATGCCATTCCCTGCTATGTTAAGCATCCGCAATCTCTGAAATGACAAATCTTAGTGGCGAAGCAAATTTTTCAAACAAGTAGAAGAGGGAGGGAGGGAAAATTATTTGTCCAGAATTTCAAACCTTCGCTTCTACCCGAAAATATTGAAAAGGAAGTAGAAATTTATAACAGTAAAAATCAAACCTTGCTGCAACTACAAATTCTCCGGAATAAAATTCCGGAATAAACATCTGTCAATATTTATTCTGACTTAAATAACCTAATTTATTGTACAGCTTTAAATTTGCCAAACATAATCAATCAACATCTTTAACTAAGAATTATGGTAGGAACACCCTTAAATTCACACGTTAATATTGAAACGGATTTAGAAAATATGCAGTTCCAAAATATATCCAAATTACTGGTGCTTTCTGGATTTTAACATCCATCCTCATATTCAAATTTGTATTCACCTGATTTGGGAATGCACAGTTATGCTATATGTAGTTCCGGTGACCCCGAGAGAGTGATTTGCGTAAAATTTTGAGAGGTCACAATTCTTACTTACGTTAGTATCGAAAGATTACGAATTTGTTCATTATCAAATCATATATTCGTAATTTCCCGATGTTTCCAGTTCTAGCTGGATTTGGTAACCATTTCCTGACCTGATGTACATGTATTACACAGTTAGTCAATATATTTCGCTATATTCCGTAGCTCTGCCATACGAATCGCTTTTGTCTGTTATCCATTTGTATGGCACTGTATTTCCTGTCGAGGTACATTCATCAATCCAGGCTCCTCGATAGCAAAGCATTTTGTAGATTTTTTTCTACAATGTCTGTTCTTGCGGGATGCCGTTTTTGGTTGATCGTGCCACCAAGACTGTTTAGTGGGAAAATATGTTACGAATTTTTTTTAATATTAAATTTATGAGACGGCGACGATATAAGGCCTAAGCTGTGCGCATTTTTTTTCTGCGCCATAAATCGAAGGTTTTTATAAGGGGTGAATCATAGCTTTCCGTTAGTAGTATTCTTTTGAAGCAGCAGTCAATTTTGGAAGAAGTAGGAGGATTAGCCAATCTTTTACCATTTTTTGGCAGACGATGCTTGTAAGAGTTGTGCTGCTTTGTACACAAATGGAAATTTTTGGATAGATTTTTTCAAACATTGAGCGCAGCTTGCGGTCCGAATTTTAACGATAAGGAAAGAGGAAATTCGAGTCTAACAAGAATGTTTAACTAAAGGTGCATCAAATGTTTTGAAATGAGTCAAAATCAAGTATTTTAGAGCGATTCCTTGATAAGGATATATTAGCATTATGGAATTGTTTTTTTAAATCAGTAAACAGGTTGAATTTCAGTCTGATTAAAATCAGACATGATAATGAGTATGGGGTCTGATTTTAATCAGACTGGGTTGAATTTATGCATAAAAAGGGAAAGCAAATGATACTGGATACAATGATTATATTTAAAAAAGAAAAGAAAAAGAGAGAATATGTTGAAAGTGAAATTAAACAACTTTAAAAACATTTTTACATATTTATACATAGTCACTTATTTTATGATTAGTATGACATACGTTTGGAGTGAATAATGACAATTTTCTGATGAACAGAAGCGAATACATGTATTTACGGTTTCAAGTGAACTTTGCATTGCGAAAATCATTACGACGTTTGCAAAATAAATCTAAAAGTGCAGTGTTACTGAGCAAAACGCGTAGCTCTTCTTTTTGCAAAGCCAATTAGGGATCAACATTATGTTAACAGCGATTGTTATTACTATTGTTATTCAGGTTCATACAGCACCATATTCTCCCAAATGAAAGTTTTCATTTATCCCGACAATGCATGGGCCATAGTATCCTTTTTATTGGGTGATTGAAACCACTAGATCATTGAATCACTAAGTAATTCAGCACGGAACCAAATCACAAAATTATCGTGAAATAATCAATAAATAAGTCATGTACGTGTGTGTGCAAAGTGTTCTCAAAAGAAGAAAAACGATTTGTCTAATATGCTTCTTTCATTACAATTTATATAATTACCGGTGATTGGTGTAACAATCTTATTCATACTCGATGTTTAACCATAGGTTAGGATTTGACGTATCAGTATTTACACCTTTCACTATTTTGCCAACGACAAACTGGACCAAGTAAACCTTTGATTGACGGTACTATACGTTACCGCGTAATCTCTAGCATGAAAAATAAAGAATAAAAATTTAAGAGTAGGGCAAACATGGACATCTGAACATACCAGAGGTGGGATCAGGTGTCCAGGAGTAAGCATCCCCTGTTGACCGGTCATACCCGCCGTAAGCCCTATATCCACTGTAAATATTCTCGCCGCTGAAACCTACTCTCCTGGGAATCGCTTGAAACTTCCAACTTATTGCACTTTCATTTGAGGTTCACTCATTCATGATTTGTCTTTTTCCACTTCATCTAACCAAATCAGTATTTTACATGCATAATTAGTACTCAATAATCGAAAATGGAATGGCATGTGAACAAAAATTACAAATCAAAACCATAGCCAAGCAGAGATAAGGAAAATTTTCAAGAAAGGAGCGATAATAAAGATACATTAAAGAATTGGAAAAAAACCCCCCAAAAAACAGTCTCTGGTTTAAAAGAAAAAGATTGAAACCGTAATTCCATTTCTCAAAAAAAAAAAAAAAATTCCTAAAATCATTTTTACACAAATCTTAACAAATCTTGCTTACCGATTCAAATGCATTTGATACATGTGACGTCAACATTTCCATAGACTATCAGAATTTAGCCGATCATACATTATTTAAACAAGATGTGTTTGTGAAACACAAATGCCCCCGATAATGGCCAATTCCAAAGATGGCCAAGGTCAAAAGGACAAATATCTTGGTACCAGTAGAAAGATCTTGTCACAAGAAATGCTCATGTACAATATGAAAGCTCTAATATTTACCATTTAGAAGTTATGACCTATGTAAAAAAAAAAGTAGGTCAAATGTCAAGGTCAAAAGGTTTAGTACCAACGGAAAGGTCTTGTCACAAGGAATACTCATGTGAAATATCAAAGCTCTATCACTTACCGTTAAAAAGTTATAAGCAAGGTTAAAATTTTCAAAAAGTAGATTAAACTCCAATGTCAAGGTCACTGGATCAATAATGTTGGTACCCACATAAAGGTCTTGTCACAAGGAATACTCATATGAAATATCAAAGCTCTATCACTTACTGTTCAAAAATTATAAGCAAGGTTAAAATTTTCAAAAAGTAGGTCACACTCCAAGGTCAAGGTCACAGGGTAAAACATATTAGTACCCACGGAAAGGTCTTGTCACAAGGAATACTCATGTGAAATATCAAAGCTCTATCACTTACTGTTCAAAAGTTATTAGCAAGGTTAGTTTCAGACAGACTTACAGAACGACGGAATGACAGACAGGACAAAAACAATATGCCCCCCGATCTTCGATCATAAAAATAACCCGTATTTATATCCCGATAAATATTTTAAAATGATACCTTATCTCTTATATTTACATTTTTGATCGGTAACATTGCTGAATTGTGTTAACAACACGTTTCCATACATTTCAAATTAACGAAGCGTCATATATGTTCAAAATGACGAAAACACAAAACGAAGTTCCATCAAATGAAGAACTGTTTTAATTATTAAGACGCTAGAAAGCAAGTATATCAACACATACATATACATTAACTCGAGATTATATAACGGAAAACTCTTCCATATGTCTAAATTTTATGGGGGGGGGGGGTGATTTAAACGGGGGTGCGCAAGGTTACACTTACAGTTGTGATGCGCTTTCACTTTTGAAAAGTGAAGACGTTTAAAACCGACTTTGAAAGATATTCTGTGGATATTACGGAGTTGACAGAAGACTGAGGTGGAGGAACACGAAGAACAGAGCGGCATTCGTCAGGTGTAGGTAAATGATTTATGTTCAGGACAGAGGACGCAGCTCAGATAAATCTCCGGAAGGAACTGAACATGGCAGAGAATGTGGAAGTGCACGAAGGTAAGGGACGGTTTGGATTTGGATATGTAATTGTTGACAAACATGAGCTCACTGAACGCTTCTTTTGACTCGATAAATTTCTGTAATAGGTTTTTAACGACGCCTCGCTTCGATGTCCCGACATAAACTTGGAAACCGACATCAATCACCTTATGGCTGCTGTGGCACGGAGACAGTGCGGTGTGTAGGTCTTAATGCACTTTGACGACTTATCAGCCATACATGACCTTTTTGCTAAAGCTTAATGTCATCGTCTAGCAGTAGGTACAATTCCGCATCACCGTTGACCAGGGTGAAGTTTTAGCAGACGAAAGGCCTAGTAGGCTAGTAACTAAAGACATCGTTTATAGAAATGCTTTTATCAATTATTGATGATAGTCCACTGCTTGGAATATAATTAAACCATAAATATATTTTGTGATAGACTTCTGTAGTAAGTGAGAGCGATTGCTAACTTTGCATTGCCTTAGTAAAAGTAGTACATGTTAGCTACTTTAACAAATGTTCATACGCACAGCTGTTGACCCTGTAGTGGATTTATACAGTGATAAATACGTATTGCTCGTAATAGTGTTATGCAGGAGAATACAGTTGAAAATGTAAATATTTAGTGATAATAAAAGATTAAAGTAGACTGATATATGTGTGTGTAGATTTTATTTAGAAATCCATAGTCAAAGGACCATAGTCCAGAGTCTTACCACATATCGTCAGAGTATGAACTAGATTTTTTAAGAGTATATAAAGAGTATTTTTAAAGATGTAATATATTTTCAATTGATAAGCCATGAGACCGATGCTGTATAGTGACCTTCCCCCATCTTCGCTCGCCAAGGTGACGATCCATGGTGTTTCTCTATTTACCCTTAGCAGACTTAGTCACTTGAACTGCGCCACCTACTGGATTTAGAGAGTTGTGTCCCTTAGCATTGCTTAAAATAATTTTTCCCAATGGGTCTTACTCTCGTACTTAATAGTAAACGTGACTACCATCACGGAAAACATGCCACAGAGAAGTTGAAATATGTAATCATTTGGTTGCAGAACATTATCAAGAACTTCCACCTTTTTTGTATCACTGAAAATTGTACTCTCTCTCTCTCTCTCTCTCTCTCTCTCTCTCTCTCTCTCTCTCTCTCTTAGGTGTTTGGGGGGTCTTAAAAGATCGTGACATAGGTTGCACGAAAATTTGACCAGGGAGCCGCTAATTCTGTTTACTCGCTATTTGAAAGGCACGGTTTCACTGGATACCCTGAAATCTCAAGGTACGGTCTGTTTAAAGCTGCTAAATTCGCTAGTGGTGAATAGATAAGCACCGTGGATCTGCAATTATTTGCAATATTTGAGAAGACATCGATAATTTCTCAATAACGTTCACATATTCTTTCGATTGTGAAACCAATCCATCACAAGCTATTTATATGTAGTTCTAATTATACATGTTGAAAGATGTACAACTTTCTGAATAGGATTCTTGCATTGTCGCACGGGCGGTCGCACTTCTTTTACTTCCCGTGGGACACAACACCGATATTTTCGCTGGAAGGCCTGTCTCGGCTTCTTTAAGCGATTGATCGCTTCCTTATTGCGGCATTTAACCAGTGAAAAAGCCCCCTATTTCCAGTGTCCGGGAGCATAGAAAAACATGATTTTCGAAGCGAAGAACGGAAGATTTCAACAAATTACAAAGCTTTAAAACTTCTTTGTCAATTTGTTATGAAATTAATTTTATTCAAAATATAAACATATCTAACAACTTATCTCCTTACTAATATTCTCTCTCAAAAAAAAGACGTCCTCACTTAGTTAGGTTTGGTCGGAGAGAGAGACCCACTTCCGCCCCTACCTGGGGTTGAACTCACGACCTGTGGAACCAGATCTCCTACAGAAGTAGCGGGTGAACCTATAGACCGTTTGTCCATGTAGGCTAGTTTCGATGACGATGAAATTCTAGCCACGCTGTCACACGCTACACGGTCATTGGGAATGGAAATGGGATACAGTCATTTGACGTATTTAAGAGGATCATACAAGATGCAAACTGCATTTGGAATATTTTATAAAGCACAAAGATTGCAATGGACTCTTTAAATAAACATAACTGTCCTAAGTGATGAAATATTTAATATAAAAGCACAGAGAAATTCACTATTTTATGGATACCCACTTCCGCGCTTTGGAATAAATGTGAAATCATCGACTGACCCCCCCCCCCCCCCCCCCCTATATTTTGCTTATACCAAGGATTTATTATATATATATATATATATATATATATATAAGAATTTAGGATGGCACAAAGTGAAATCAAGAAACAACAGCCCAAAAATAATTGTTCTTGAAACATTTGACTAATGGGTGTAAAGCATTGCATTTCATACAGAAATTAAAAAAAAATGCAACTAGATGCTGTCATAAGACAGTAATACCCACACGCAAGTGTTTGCTTTTAACTATACTCTCTGTCGTACTAGTGTCACAATAGTTACCACATAATATGCCCTATACCATTCATATTCTAAATGCAAGGTGAAGATAACGAACAGTGATCAATCTCATAACTCCTACAAGCAATACAAAATAGATAGTTGGGCAAACACGGACCCCTGGACACACCAGAGGTGGGATCAGGTGCCTAGGAGGAGTAAGCATCCCCTGTTGACCGGTCACACCCGCCGTGAGCCCCATATCCTGATCAGGTAAACGGAGTTATCCGCAGTCAAAATCAGTGTGCCAAGAACGGCTTAACAATCGGTATGAAACACGTCAGACAGCATTTGACCCAATGCGAGGTTGTATTGACGAACTAGATCGTCATAACGACCATAGAATTTGCGAAATGCTGACTTCAATCGAGACTGTTGAAATCCCTGTACCATCAACTTGTTTGTCAGTAGCTTACCTCGATTTAAAAACTTACTATACCCAGAACAAGCTCTTGCATATCGAATCAGTTGAGATATATAAACACCATATGCAGGTGATAATGGAATATTGCTACATAAATGTGGGAAGTTGACGATGGAGAAGCTGAAATCATCCCGTTTGTCATACAGTTGAGTTGTCAGTTTGCCGTTAATGTCTACTTTCAATAAAATATCTACGTATGAAGCAGAAGTGGACGACTCTGTGGTGTCCTTTATTTCGAGCTCACAGGGATATATCAAATCGACATATGAATGAAAGCTATCATTGTTAATAGACAAAACGTCATCGATATATCTAAAAGTCGAATTGAAGGTCACAGCGAGAGATTTTTTCTTCTCACGTAGAAGTTTTTGAATAAATTCTGCTTCATATGAATATAAAAACAGGTCAGCTAACAAAGGAGCACAATTCGTGCCCATGGGAATTCCAACAGACTGTTGGAAGACCTAATCACCAAAGACCACGAAGATATTGTCAATGAGGAACTCTAGCATATATGTATAAATATATGTCAAATGTATATGTCAAAATGTCACAATAGTTACCATATAACATGTCCTATACCATTCATATTCTTACTGCATATGTCAAAATGTCACAATAGTTACCACATAACATACCCTATACCATTCATATTCGTACTGCATATGTCAAAATGTCACAATAGTTACCACATAATATGCCCTATACCATTCATATTCTTACTGCATATGTCAAGATGCATTGAGTATTCTGTTGGGCAAGTGCCCTAGGAGTTATTTCGTTATTGTTGAAATATATTTAAAACAATTGAGGTCCTGACCCCTATACCATACATATTTCCTGCTGCACATATCAAGATGCATTAGGTATTCTAATGGGCAAGTATCCCGGGGTCATCCAAACCCTCATCAATTTTTAGATCACCTGAGTTTATTCAGGTGACCTATTGCAATTGGTTGTCGTTCGTCGTCGTGCGTTAACAATTGAACATTTTTAGCTTTAACTACTATTCCAATTCTTTTAAAATTTGGTATGAAGCATCTTTGGGACTGGGGGGGGGGGGGGTACATAAATTGTAAATTTCAGAACTCCTGCACCCCCGGGGCCCTAAGGGCGGGGCAAAAACTGTCCAAAATTGAACAATTTTAAAAAAAATCTTCTTCTCAGGAATCGCACACGTGTAAGAAAACCTAAATGAATAGTGATGTAAAGGCATCAACCAAAATTGTAAATTCCATGATCCCCAGGGTAGGGTTCTGACCCCCAGGGTGGGCCAAACTTGGTATGTACTGTTTATGTGTAAAACACTTAAATAACATCTTCTTTAGTGCTATTGATACTAAATTGAAACTAAATGGATATATACATGTAGAAAGAGCAGGTATTCCTTTACTAAATGAGTAAATTTGATGATCCCAGGGGTAGGGGGTTTTGGTATCAGGGTGGGGCCAAAATGGTCAGTTATTTTAAAAATGTGTGAATAATAGACATTTTTAACTCTCTGCAATTCCTTTCAAATTTGGTATGAAGCATCTTTGGAAAAAGGGAGACATAAATTGTAAATTTTAGGATTCCTGTACCCCTGGGGCCTTAGGGGTGGGGCACAAAATATATATTGATTGTGCAAACCGCTGCTGTGGTCTAGAGGTTTGTGCGTTCACCCCGTATACAGATGGCAAGGGTTCGAATCCCGGCCGCGACAGACCTAAGTCGTTAAAACAAATAGTGACAGTTACATCGCCAAAACGCTCGGCATCAGGTGTGAGTCTTTGGAGATGACCTTAAAACTGATGTCCCGTGTCACAGTGGGTGTGGCACGTTATAGAACCCTCACTGCTCAATGACCGTAAGCGCCGAGCAGAGGCCTAAATTTGAAGCTCTTCACCGGTCTTGGTGACGTCTCCATATGAGTGAAAAATTCCCGAGAGAGACGTTAAGCAAGACACAATCAACCAATTGATTGTGCAGTGGTTATATATGGTCGTATGCTTGGATCCGCACATGTAGAATGAGACTGCATTGCTGTTATAATGAATGAGTTACGTCTCGTGGTTAAATTACTATACTAGTATACATGTACAAGGTACATTCTCACACGTGTACTTATAATTAATATAACATGTAAACCAGTTTTTATTATAATACAATCATTTTATTGTCACACACCACTTTGATAATGGAAATAAGATATACATATAGTTACTTGAAGATTATACATGTACATGATACACACTGCATCTGAAATATTCTCATAAGTACAAACATGTATATTGCAATTAACAAAGAAATATATATATATATATATATATATATATATATATATATATATATATATATATATATATATATATATATATATATATATATAAAGCATAGACAAATTTACTAATATATAAAGCATAGACAAATTTACTAATATATAAAGCATAGACGAATTTACTAATATATTAAGCATAGACAAATTTACTAATATATAAAGCATAGACAAATTTACTAATACATAAAAGACAAATTTACTAATATATAAAGCATAGACGAATTTACTAATATATAAAGCATAGACAAATTTACTAATATATAAAAGACAAATTTACTAATATATAAAACATAGACAAATTTACTAATATATAAAGCACAGAGAAATTTACTAATATATAAAAGACAAATTTACTAATATATAAAACATAGACAAATTTACTAATATATATAGCATAGAGAAATTCACTAATATATAAAACATAGACAAATTTACTAATATATAAAGCATAGACGAATTTACTAATATATAAAAGACAAATTTAATAATATATAAAGCATAGACAAATTTACTAATATATAAAACATAGAGAGATTTACTAATATATAAAGCATAGACAAATTTACTAATATATAAAGCATAGAGAAATTCTACATTTGGTTACCCGTGGAAGTCACGAACTGCTGAAGCGCGGCGAGAATTCTGCTTAATGTATAAGATTCAGAAATAACAGGACGGTCATATAAAGCAAATATCTGAATAATAATTTCACACACTTTGCAGAAAACGTGAAACACGTTGCATGTACATTGTACATGTATGGTTTCACACAAAAGATGGCGTAATTACATGTAATTCTCTTGTAACATAAATTATAAATCGTATAAGTACGAAACATAAACACGGAGGTTGTGAGTTCGAGTCCCGGTCATGCGAAACCTAAGACACACGGGTTTTTCAGATACGACCTTAAAAACAGGGTCCAGTGTCGCGGCACGTTCAAAAACTTTCGCTGCTACGGCCCGTCAAACTCAAGACGTTAAAATAGGCAGTGATTGCGTCTTCCCCAAACCACAGCATTTAGATGGGAGAACCACGGGTTTTCCGGATATGACCTTAAAAACGGGTGTTGCTAAAACGCGGAACGAAAAATGAAACGGAAGACGGAACGGAAAATATTGTATGCAATAATGTTATGAGGTCAGCATTTTGCAAAATAGAAGTTTTATCATGAACAAGGGAAGCAGAAATCATATAGAGAGCGGGAAGTCATCCACAGAATCCACCGTTTAATATACTTCATACTGATGCAGAATTATGTATTTTTAAATCATTAACTTGCCATGAAAAATATTAATAAACGGAGAAAAAAAATAATCATACTGAAAAAGACTTGAATTTTTTATATCCATTGAATAAATAGGTGTCGCTGCTCGCTAACACATCTGGCAATGCCGACATTTCAAAATTCTTGTAAAACGCTCTGTAAATTCTTATACAGACGTTTAAAGGGAAAGGCAACCCTAACCACATTGTTGCCTTTATGAATAAAGTATTACTTACCGATATCGTAAATGACAGTCTTTAACAACAAAAATCCTTGCTTAACAATTAAATCAATATTAATCTATCTTATATTTCAAATTACCCGCCGCTAAGAGAGCGGCCATTGAAGTTTAATTTATTACGTCACACCGTCGGTTCCAGTTTATTTCATCAGCAGCCCTGTAAACATTAAGTTAAGTTTGTAGTCGTATAGATTTGAGCCCATTCTTTCGCAAGAGGAATTTAAGAAAAGAAGACGTTCAGTCGAGTCGCAGACCAGGCAGATGGTACTCGTTTCTTCATACATGTACATGTCTCAAACCTCAACTTGTCATTACGCAAATGATGGATCCACAGTTTACATATGTAGTATTTTCTTTTCAAATAACCTTGTTGGGTCAGGAATTTCGGGGGGGGGGGGACTTTTTTCACATCTCACCTTCGCATTAGTGTAATTAACTGCTTGACAAGAAGGCATCTACCTATTTACAATGTATTCTTAAAATCTACCACATGCACATCTTTGATGATCTTAGAATCTCATCAAAATCGGAATAGACGGTGTGACGTCAAAATTATTGATTTTTGTGGGTTTGAATACAAAAGAGTTCCGCTTCATGGCAGCCTCTATAAGATGGCGGAAATTTCAATTTTTAACGTTTTAGAATTAGTACTGAGACTTATTTAGGCCATGTATGAACAGAATAATATGACAAATCTTTACCATATAATTAATCTTATCATTTATTATCTAAAACAATTTTGGGTTGCCTTTCCCTTTAACTTCTCTTGATCAATTTATGATGCAGACTTTTAAGATAGAATTGTTTTACCGCTTGTACATATGTAAACAAATTCCCACAATTTAGATTTTAATCATAATAAAGTATTTTCTTCCGATTTTTGGTGTTATCTTAGCTACATTAATCATTCTAATTCTTAAATTCTGTTCCGTTTTCCGTTCCCTTCCGCGTTTTAGCAATACCCCGGTCCCGTGTCGCGGCAGGCGTTGGCACGATAAAAAACCCTCACTGCTACGGCCCTTTATAGAAGCACCAAGCATTGATCTAAATTTGTTGTACAGCTGGTGACGTCTCAATATGAGTAAAAAAATTCTCGACGGTACATTAAAAAGACCAATCAATCAATCAATCACTGCTACGGCCCTCAGCACTAAACATAGATCTAAAGTGCTACTTAGTAGGAATCGCATCGAAATACAAAATGTTGGATCTATGGAAAGGTACGTGTAGATCTAGTGAACATTTTTCTCTCAATATGGTTGAAATTATAATTTCGTATTTTTTTTTTAATATTACGCAATTCCTTTATTACTACATCGTGTTGACATCTAATCCATCTATATTGACATGCACCTGGTAGAAATCGCAAGGTTGATAACATCGACTAACACTGTGTTTACCTATTGACGCAGGATACCTATCGACACAATTAATTCATATCCATAAATCTATCTAAGTCCTTAGCTTACATCAAAGCCCTAATCTCAAACCCTGTCCTATCTTCAAAAGCGTTAACCAGAGCGTAATATGGTTCTTTGTGCCAGTAATTTCAACGAAATATAGATATTTTGCAAAAACGCTAGACATGTGCAAAGAGGTACCTTCTGCGTAACATGACAAGCATCATTCTATGCATTACGTATACACCATGAAAAGGTAGCTAGGTAAACAGTGATCAATCTCAAAATACTATAAAGACAACAAAATCAAGAACAGGGCAAACACGGACCCCGTGAAACAGCTGAGGTGGAATCAGGTGCCAAGGAGGAGTAAGCATTCCGTGTTTACTGGTCACATTTCGAAATCTGTTTAGATAGTTTAAAAGTGAAATAGATTCTTAAAACAGAAATAGTTATGGTTTTCAAAGATAATGGTTACCAGCTTTTCCATCGTTAATTTTCGATATTTGTCTAACAATATTCCATCAATTTATCATAACAATATTCCATCAATTTATCATCTGCATATGGTGTTTATGTTTCTCAACCGATTCGATGCACTAGACATGTTTTGCATATGATCTATTCTGAATCTAGGGAAGCTACTGACAAAATACTGATGTTACTGGAGTTGCCACATTCTCGTTTAAAGTCAACATTTCGCAAATTCTATGGTCGTTATAATGTTCCAATTTGCAAATACAAGATGTCATTGAGTCACATGCTGTCTGACATTTTTCATACCAATTGTTAGACCGATCTTTACATAATGACTACGGATTACTCTGTTTATCTGACCAAGATATACGGCTCACGGCGGGTGTGACCGGTCAAAAGAGGGTGCTTACTCCTCCTAGGCACCTGTTCCCACATCTAGTATGTCCAGGAGTCCGTGTTTGCCCTTCTCTTAATTTTGTATTCTTTAAAGGATTTATGAGATTGATCACTGTTCGTCATTTTTACTTGTTCATGGAGCTTTACAGAGTAAGACTGGACGATATACACACACGTATAGAAATGTCTAAGTACTAAATGTCTGAATGCTTCCCTTTTCATCCTGCCTTTTGATGACTGAATGTGGAGTACTTTCTCGCTCAATTTTTCTCGATAAGGAAGTCTCCTTCGTACTTGTTAGGGTGTTTGCTGGTTCCCTTGTATACTTATTTTTCAGCATGCTCAGGACTTTCTTATTACATACATATGAAATAAACAGAAACATCCCTTGAGATCCATTTACAATTGTTGCCAAGAAAGTGAACGGGGATATCTCAAAGAAACCGTCTATAACCATGAAAAGCCAAGATATTCCTGTCAATAAAAAAAGTTTTAAGAAGATGGAGAACTCGTTTCTACTTTGTGAGCTTTGTACTTTTGGAGTTTTGCGTATGTGGTGAAAAGTAATGGAAAACATGAGGAAATTGAATATTATTTGAAAAATAACAGGAAAAATAAAAGTCAAAAGCATAGCCAAAGGACTTAGCAAAAAGCATCGGCTACCTCCATATCCAAATTCAGTAGAATTCAGGCCAGTAATTTTCAAGATTATATTTAGAAAAACTGGTAAAATAGGCGATAGAAAGGCAACAAAGCAGTACTTTAGAAAGGATTTTTTCTCTGTTTTCGTGTCATGAACCAGGCAATTACCAACAAATAATTTAAACATGTGAAAAGAACAGACATTTGTACAAGTGAAGACTAAGACCCAGAAGTAATGAGTGAGACCACCTATCCAAGCACATACAGACAGAAGACTAAAACTAATATGCGATCGAATCAGGAACAATAACTGGGCAAAAAACAGAGAGAAACAGAAACACATGATGTTTTTACCTGCAACTGTCCTCAAAATGGGTAGAGTGCAGTAGGTTAGAAACGATAAACTTAAAGACAACAGTGAGAGGAGAGTGCACGTGTATGTTACTGTCGTTAAAACTGTCTCCATTATTGACGTTGATTTAGACTTTGGAATTCTCTTGTAGGAATCTGAACAAATCCGTACAGTTCCATTACTACTCATAGCAAATTCGTTAATTTCAAACCGCGTACCAATTGTTGTAATGTAAATACGAGTATGACTCTCGGCAAACACAAATTCATCTACTTCTAACTGTATTTGTGTACACATTAGTAATTCGTTCACATCAAATGCATACTTGTTTCCAACAGCTGATGTAGATGATTTTATTAAACAACTCTGCAAATCGGATGCGTGTCTTCGATGAAAGAATGGAAGATACCATGCTTCTACGTCATCTTCAAACTCCAGAGAAACCCCATTCAAAGTAATTGTTATTTGTGTAAAATTTCTTAAGTGTGCTTCCAAACTTGTGCGATTTATTGGATCTGAAAACATGGCTCGAATATTCATTTGAAGATATGCTATTGCTTCGCCATCCCACGTCCCATTTGGCTGTTCTGTTTTTAATAGTGAGCAAGGTTTGTTAGCAGAGATATAATGTTCATTGAATTCAATATAACCTTCTTGTATTTCGTGTTGAATAAATGCTTTAAGATGTTGTAATGTTGAATAAACTGTATGTTCTTCGGAGAAAATAAGGACTTTGAACGCCATTTTGTAATTCACAGACTCAACAAGTGTGATGAAATGTGTGCATGTAGAATGTTGTAGAATTTTTCCTGGTGAGCAATACAGTTGTCTGCAAGTATTCTACAAAATATAACAGAAAAGAAAAAATTAAAAGAAAAATAGCGCTACTTATACCCTAGGCTAATTAACATTATACCATCATCTCAGACAGTTTAGAAAACAAAGGGTGATTAAGTCTAACTAACATTATACCATCATCTCAGACAGTTTAGAAAACAAAGGGTGATCAAGTCTTTCTGCCAAAGTCTACTCTGCTTTGTTTTTTGCAAAAAGATCAGAGTAATTCAAATCATGTTGTTTAAGAGCATTCTTTTAATATGCCAACACTAGAATTATTTTCTACATTAAATTATTTGATTTTTTTTTTTTTTTTTGGATTGGATATCGAGATGTATAAACATCTACGATCAGTCCGACGAACTAATTATGTGATGATGCGAAATTCAATATTCCCGATCTAATGTCAGTTAAACAATAAAATGCTTTCTTTGCTGTTTCATCGGGTGATGAAGGTAGCAAACATTGCAGAAAAAGTCATAACCCGCGTAAGGGATATGTAATTTTTTTCTATAACGATTGCGACTTTCATCACCCGATAAAACAACAGAGAGAAATTTTATTATTCATATTTTTAGGTATTTTAAAAGAAATTATAAACTAGATTGAAGTACTATAATATCATATGGTTGGCCCATTCGTTACGTTAAACGGAACTGCCAATGCACCCTTTGACCTTGATGACGCTCCATATTTGGTCATGATTACACAGACAGGTGGTACTAAAAAACCGGATGGAACCAGTTTGCAACATGCATTCATTGTCGCAGATGAAAGCAATACCAATTTGAAAAATATATATATAAGAGAAAAGATTTATATTGGTGAATGTAAATGTATTGTAATTTCTGAATATACAGGGTGGGTGTACAATATGACAATAAGGGTCGAAGACTAAAGTTGTAGAAGTAGTTTAAGCTAGTCTATTGTAGAAGTATTTTGCCATTGTTTTGGGTTTTCAATGTTATTAATTTCTTTGAACAACTTGTCCCGAAAATTGAAACGCATACACACACACTGTGTTGTACTGCAAACCAACTTGACTCCTATCACCAACATTATCAGATTTATAAAATAGAAATTATAATAGTTACATTTTCAATGTTTGCCTTATAACCAATTGTAATGATAGCCATTTCCTCATGAATGCGATGCAGATGTGAACAATGCCCGTATGAATTTTGGTTCACAAGTGCATCTGTTTTATCGAATGGGAATTCCGACAGAAATGAAAGTTGAATGTAAATATAAGAAATAAATTTTATTTTTGAAAATAAATGAAGGTATGAACTGCAACACTTCACGCCAGCCATCGTCGCAAGCTACGGTTACTGAGTCCGGTAGTACCTACCCTACCGCAAACCGTGCCTGCATGATCAGCGAAACCCGCGATTTTCATGAATATTTATGATATGACACAATACTTTTTTGACCAACCACAGTCACAGATTTCCGATATCTTAATGGCTGCGCCCAAAACTAAAACGTGCAGTATTTGTTTAAAAGTAATAACGGACAAATAAGGCTACAGATCCCTGTTTACATAAGCAAGTAAAGTTTATAAGTATTTATTAAATGGGATCCGCATTGACAGCAGTGGTTACGCTTGTAAATTCTGTGTTAATAAACTTAATCGTATCCTCAAACTTGGTGAGGAAATTCGGGGTAAAGTGGCTGTGTTGAAATCCGAGAGACTAGAGTTGATCGGACTATTATCTAAAGAGAGCGGCGTGGTTACGCATATTATATGGTAGATTCATTACACCGCAGGTGTCTTTAAGGCATTGACAGAATAGGAAAAGAATATCAAGATTCAGTTGGATATCTGAATTTAAGTCAAAACATGTTAGTAAGTTCGCCTCCCCAAAGTCAAATACTTGCCGACGCCCCTGACCGGTGAATTCAACAAAGAAGTTCAAGTATATCCCTTAGTTACAACAGCTAAAAAGTGTCCTGTTTTTTCTCAATCGGCAATCCTCGGATTATTCCGCTACGAGCACGCAACGACCTCCGAATGATTTTCTGTCCACCAAAAAATCATGGAAGCTCACCGATTGGTTGACTAATGTACATAAATATTCATGAAGTCGAGGATTTTTTTTTTTATCATCCGGCCACGGCATTTGACGTAGTGTAAATGGAGAGTATAGGCGTGGCTTGCGACCATGCACGCCAGCATACTTTCATAAAGCGCTTCTTGAAGTATTTGATGCGTCGCAGGTCATGTCCTCCTGTATTTTCTTAAGTATATATATATAAACACGACTGAAAAGACCGGTAACACGGTCGAAATATTTCAAGACACTAAAAATGACCAACGACACGAACAACAGTGAATTGTCAAATTATCAGGACCACCTGGATACACATATACGCGCGCGCGAGTATGTGTGTGAAAAGGCTCTATCACTCAACTGGGTATCATAACTTCAAAACTAATAAAGTAATGGTCGCCACATTAGAATCCTGATTATTCTGAAAAAATTGATAAATGATCGCTTCCTCGACGTCACCAGGGGAATAGTAGTACCAAATATGAAGCAGTATTAAAGATAATTGATTGGATGCTATTGTTTGTTTATCCTCTGTATAGAATGATATATTCTTAGACTATCCCTGTCAAATTTTTTTTTTTTTTTTTTAAATATTCATTTATATTTTAACTTCCATGATACATGTAGTAACACTTTAAATGATACAGAAAACAATCATACATTTTTCTACATGAAGTAAATACCTGATCTCCAAAAGAAACAGAGTGCCCCAAACATCCACTATCAAAAAAAATCCTACAACACTTATGAGATTTACTTGTTAAAAGCAAAACGTCAGAGTCCGGAGCAAAACTGCAATCATTCAATAATTTATACCTATTGCAATTTGCTGAACATGGCAAGATTGTTCTCAGTGATAAATGATCACAAAATGTTAGAAATGGAATTACTTTCATTTTTTTTATACATCATAATGACAAGTATTACCTGATATTTATCATAAAATTCATTTTCTTTGCAGTCAGCCGCTGTGAATTCTGTTTTCTTTATTGCTACATTCAGAGTAGAAAACAGCTGTCTGTAGGATGGTAAGGCAAACAGGATATCTTGTGAACTGCTATAATTTCGAAATATGTCACCACGTATGTTGCAGCGTTGGCAATACTCGTTCTTAAAGGGGTAAAACTCTGTCTCCAATTCTCCAAATTTGCAAAGTAATGAATTCATGCTTTTTTCACGTGAATTTTCGTTTGAAATTATACAAATTCCAATAGGATCCTCATAAACGATACTGTTGCACAAATCACAAATTTGGTTCTGGTAAATAAAATTTTGAGACGTTGCCATGATATTCATTGCTGGATCCTCACACATTCTTCGAGCAGCATTGCTCACTGACTTAACAACGCCAGTAACATTACACTGGTTTATGGCTTCATATCCATGCAAAGTGCAAGTTTCTAAGTTATATGTGGTCGTAAAATAAAGGGAACATTTATTTAGCTTTGAGGATTTCAGCACATAGTCCATCGATGGCATAAACATAGGGTACATTGTTTGTGGACAAATCACTGTGACGTTGAAGGCTTTTACGTTCTCAGTATTATTGTTGAGAACATCTTCTTGATTGTGACATAGGTAACAATAATGATTTCTGTACGCTTCGTTGGTGGTAACATCAATGACTGGTACATTGAATATTTCGTAATCTTCCCACTGTTCACATTTTGATTTCACATAGGAGTCAGTGTAATTTAATGGACATTTGCTTAAGACAAAAATGGAATCTTTAGATTTTAGATTATTGTCTTGATGCAGAAATGGTGAAAAACACGTCTTCCGTTGGTCGTAAGTGACATCAGGACAGCAGGACGCATACTTGTAGCAGTCCAGATCACAAGAACATGTTCTTCTGCTTTTGATACCAGGATATATTTTATTGACTTGGTATTCGTCACGACACCAATCTTCATACCCACCAGACCTGACATATTCCTCGTACAAAGCGGTCATGTTCACAAAGTCGTCAGATAATTCTGTATAATTCATATATTTTTCTGCAGCGAGTATGCATTTGACATTTTCCCCTACATCCCAGGCGACCAATGTTAAATTCGCCTTGTATTCATTGCTTGTGAATTGATATTCTTCTGATATTGTTCCTTCTGTAAAACTGTAAACAACTTTGCCGTCAGTTATTGTAGCTGTAGATAAGGAGCAGTTCTCGCAAATTTTGTGTAATATATCGCTTTTACAAGAATCTAACATTTCTTGCTCAAGAGAGTTCATTGTTGAAAAGGTAAATTGTGATTTGAAAACTTGTCTTTGGTTAATGTGTGTATTACATAGGAAGCAGAAAATGTTTTGGAAAATCCCAAACTGGTTCCAGTGATTTTTGCATGCAGTCTCCATGTCTTCATCATAGGCATCCCACTGTCCTGTAAAATTGCACTCTCTGATAAGAGAGCCGGTTTCACACGGAACTGGGTAACTCTCAGGTGGGGGGAAATATTCGATGATACAATTATTTTCTTTCATATCCGCCCATAAGTCTTCGATGTTGGAATAGACATTTAAATCTAACTCATGATAGTGGCAAGAAATAGATGATATCCATTCAATGACTTCACTTTCCCCATGGCATTTCGAGCACTGAGCATTCACGTATGTGATATTTGTTTTCAGTGAAGAAACGGGTGCAAGATGTTGAAAATTATTTTTGTCCATCGCAGCAAGACAGCTATTACTTGACAAACTTTTGTGCTGGGGACAAATGGACACCATCATGAAGCGATCTGCTTCAACATAATTCTGCTCATTTGCAGAGTACACAGGTTGAACACACGTACTTAAAGATTTGTCTGCACAGCATCGACTCGTCACTTCACAATTGTCCTCACAAAAACACATGGGACAATTCAGTGAAACATTCTCAGTGGGTAGGGCATATGCTGTGTCCACATCAGAGCAAAGTGAACTACTACCACAGTATTCGGTGTATTTTGTCATCAAATTCAGTTTATTCTTCATCGGAAATACCCAACAAACAACTGTCTTTGACAAACAGAGCAGAATAGACAAAGTTTGAGAAATCTTCATGTTGAAATTGGCCCTAAAAAGAAGAAAAAGGAGTACTCTTTACATAGAGGTGATCATTTTTTATAATCTAGCTGCTTAAAATGTAAGTTGAGCAATGACTTACCGTGTCAGGCTTTCAACTAAACTTAAAGGACACATCGCATGTTTTTAAACTTTTTAATTTTTTCAGCAAAATTAATTCATTTCATGCCTAAAACTACTTTACATGTGTTTTAAATGAAACAGTTTGCGTAGTTTTCGAGTTTGAAAGCGATGAAATTCAAATCTTGCGATATGCATATTTTCTTCGATATTTTACGCGCCATTATCTGTGACGTCATATGCGACCTCGAGCGAGAAGATTTGAAAACAGTTGATAGCCATTTCATAAACAGATTAGATTTAATTGACAAACAAACAATTACCACATTAACAGCTTGTAAATAACACTGCATTAGGGTGTTTTGTGCCGTTTAAGGGTGTACTTGCTGTCAATAGAGAGGATTTGGACTGTGTTTTTTTCAATTTTCAACATCGAAATAAATGTTATCCATGGTAAATAAATTAGGCCCCTAAAACCCGAGTTTTTAAAAATATCTAACACTACTTTTACAACAAGTTGATCGACGAAGGTCGCATATGACGTCACTGTACCACGTGACTACCTATCTAATTAACTAGGCTTTTTGAAATTGGGGCTTGGATTTAAGTCCGTATTGTGGCTAATTATCGCAATACTTCAGTGAACGAACTATTACAATTAATTTCTATATGCATAAGGAAGACAAAATGCATATAATTCTGTATACTTTGAAAACACGAGATGTGTCCAATGACTTACCGTTTTATAAAGTTTTATAAAATAATGAACACTTGCGGAGAGCAAAAGAGGACTATTTTGTAAAGTTATTCAAACCTAAATTGAATGTAAATTAATTATTATAACTTGGATGTTACATTTCAAGTCATTGCTTTACTTTTGGCGCCTTAAGTATTGACTTTAACTTGCGCCAATTTAGTATGCTGCCTTTGTGACGTCAAAATAACGACGTCTTAACTACAATGTCATAACAAGTACATTGCACTCTTTTTGTAAAACTTGTTACTCTCTGAAGAGCCGAACTACACGGCGAGAGCGCTAAGTGTAATTGATTAAATGTGGACAATTTGTACTTAGTCATCGTTGGATATATTGTTTCTACTTACTACCTACATGTATACCATGGACATTTTGTGCAATATATATATATATATATATATATATATATATATATATATAATTCCAATGTTCTTTATTACAATTGTTTTGATTGGACAAAAATAAAGCTGAACAAGAGTTTATACCAAACTCCCCGTCGAGGCCTCATTACGTCACAGTGCCTACGAATAGACCTCTCCTATGTGACGCACCACAATATACAGATTTGTATATTGTGAGTCCGCGATTATCACGCAGACAAATTACACTAAAGAAGTAGTTCGCAGTTAAAAGTCTGAAGATATTAATATTAAAAGCATTAATATAAAAGTATGGATTTTATTTTAAACATAAAATGATCAAAAGATCATTAAAAAGTAGGGATACTCTGTTCAAATTATTGTGTAAAGTAATGAATTTGATGTTTACGTTCTTGTTTTGAAAGTTGGTTACGTTTGACGTTATGTTTTTTCGTCATTCTACAGTGACGTCACAGTATACGAGGCCTAAGAAATCGCTATCCCATAATGCCTAAGTGGAAGAGTTTGGTTTGTGAGCAAACGAACTCTGGTGGAAGTTTGGAGTTTATACATCAATAAACCCGAAAATGCGATGTATTCATACACGCCTGAAAACATATAACATAGTGCAGGGAAAGTGAATGAATTGGAATTATAAGAATCAAACATTCTTTTTGAAGAATTTATCGATGTGTAAACTCCGGACATTTTACTCACAAACTTAACATAAAAGTGCTTCGCACTTTTATTCAGTTTGTGAGTAAAATGTCCGGAGTTTACACATCGATAAATTCTTCAAAAAGAATGTTTAATCCTATAATATATATATATATATATATATATATATATATATATATATATATATATTAAGCACTGAAAAGGCCACGACACTGTTAGTTGTTTAAAACTCAAATTTTCGACGCAATTGTGCGTCTTTATCAAGAGACAAATATTACATAAACAAATATCACGCACCACGAAAAAACGACAAGTATCAATAATCTACATTGGTAACAAGAGTGATACACTGTTTTACTGAATGAGAAAAACGGTTTCATTGTAAGCGTGTTTACTGACGATGGTGTATAATGTTCCATTTGTATTCTATATTTTCCATTTGTATTGTATAACTTTTTCGTTTGTATTGTATAATTTCCATTTGCATTGCAAAATCTTCCATTTGTGTTGCATCCGAGGGATTGTTTATTTTGATTTGTTACGAAGGATTTCATTAGTTTAGGTCCCACTTATATTTAGCCGTCACCAGCTGCGGTTGACGTACCACAAATAGACTTACTATGCTACATGTACGGGCACAGTGGCGTAGCAGTGGGGGTTTATATTTATAAAGAGAGAGAGAGAGAGAGAGAGAGAGAGAGAGAGAGAGAGAGAGAGAGAGAGAGAGAGAGAATGTGTAAAACTGTAGCAATAATAAAGACAGATGAAATAATATGGCATGACAATAGTGTTGCATACGTATGACAATAATTACTAATTTAGTCAATGATTGAGGATAAGGGAGAGAGAAAGGGGTGGGGTGAGTAGACTAGCTATGTGTCAGAATCTGTTTGGGATACCATCGTTACACAAACACTACGTCCACAGAAACCCTAAAGAGAGAGGGAGGAGGGGGTGGGTACTAGACTTCGTATCACTTCTGTTTGGGATACCACCATTACACAAACACTACATCCACAGAAACCCTACAGACGGCCCATATTGAAGTGTATTTTGATCATTCTTCATTTGGTTGTACATGTACACAGATCTACTTGGATTTATTCATTCTCTCGAAACATGGATATTTTACCTACTACACCCACGACACCGCGAACTCCCAGGACACCAGGAAGTGCCCGGAAACGCCGGGTAATATTATATTTAGGAAATTATTTATATACGATATGTAACAGTTTAATTAGAAGTTTTAAAAAGCACAGGTTTAGAAATGGGCTAAACGTTAAACCTGTTATCTGCAATACATAAATATGACCAAGTTTGAAGGTTTACAGGAAATAGAAATGCGGTATGCATGTAGGTAGAAATTTTAAATTTTTTTGTTTTTTGTTTGCACAAATCAAGACACTAAGCATAATTTGTGATAATCTGAGAAGTTTCTTGTGTATATCATAAAAATATACACAACAGCTGATCTCTTGGCCAGGCAAATTGCGGGTAAATAACATGGACTATGGATAAGCTCCGCCCACATTCACTGATCCGTGGAGAAACCGTACGGTGTTTTTTTGGTGGTCTTTAACGTATCAACGCCAGTCGTAACACGGGATGTCTGCTTTTAAGGTCACATTATCCGAAAGATCTGTGATTCTCACTTTTAAATAGCAATGCGTATGGGAAAGTATTAACTGGTTTGATGCAGCCATGACACGAGTAGAACTCGAACATGCGACTTCACGGTTACGAACCAAAGGGTATATCACTGAACTACCGCGATCGGTTCCATATAAGGACTAGTTGAACATACATGCAGCTAACAATGAGGAATCTTGCCCCGGGAGACCCCCCCCCCCCCTTCCCTCCCTTCACAAATATGATATTTTGTATATAGATGTCGAAAAAAGCATGCATGTACGTTTTATTTTGTCAGAATGCACTTGTTCCAGGGGCGGATCCAAGAATTGCGGTTACGGGGGCGCCACTTTATGAAGAAGGGGGTCTGGGGGCCGCCTGTCCAGGGCCAAGCCCTGGTAGGGGTCCAGGGGGCGAAGGCCCCGGAAGCTCTTAGATTTTACAGATTTTACAGGGCTTGAAATGTGTCATTTTTAATATTTAGTGAAATTAGTAAAATGACGCAAATTTTAAGGGTTTCTGGAAAAATTAAGTTCTCTCAATAAAGTAATTCAAGAAAATCAAAAGATTTTGTCATTTATTTCTCCGGGAATGGAAGAAATTATTGCTTCTTTTATCGTTTAATACATTTTTCATTAAACAAGATACCAAGATTTACCTTAAATTTGAAAAAATTAGGGGGGGGGGCCTTAAATCCGCCACTGACTTCGCCTTCCCCTGCAACCCCCCCCCCCCCCCCGGCCTCCACCAAGGATTTGCACTGGACTCACTAGGGATCTTAAGACAGTCCCCAGACATCCAGCAGTTTACTGCATCCTTTCGTTCAGAATTATCTAGATCAGCTAGTGGTTAAATAGGAGACTAGTTTGAATATGCTGATCACATTAGACGCATAAAAGCGATCAATTAATTGGGGGGTTGGAGGGGTTACGCCATTAAACTTAGCAAATATGGTACATTCCTGCGAAACGTATCTCCTGAACTTTACCTCTTCAACATCTCGCGCATTACCAAATTCGATAAACGATAACTTAAGATTAATCCATTGAATAGTTGTAACAAACCAAACTCGATGTTAACAATTGGTGGGGACCCAAGAGCCGAATTAAGTCCCCCGAATCTACTGAATTCTGACTAAATAAAAATGTGCATGCTTTTCTGGACAGTTCTATTTTTTTAAAAAATGATCAGGGTGGAGGGGGGGGGGGAGATTCGCCATTACTAGAGCTAACTACGTATTTTAAAAAATAACTAGTACTGCATGCATGACCTGGTCGCGGTAGCGCAGGATATCGCTTGGTTTGTGGGCGAGAGGTCGTGAGTTCGAGAACCGTTACTGTCATTGCCGCATCAAACCTAAGACATAAACAAAGACAGTGATTGCTCCTTTGCCAAACACTCGGCAATTAAAAGTGAGAATCACGGGTCTCTCCGTAATGACCTTAAAAACAGATATTCCGTATTGGCACGATAAAGAACCGTCATTGCTACGGCCCTGTGTGCTAAGGACGTCTACATTTGTGGTACATCAGTGTCGTTAACTAATGAAATCCTTCGTAACAAATCAAAATAAACATTCCCTGGATACAGTACAAATGAAAAATTATACAATGCAAATGGAAAATATAGAATACAAATGGAAAATTATACAATACAAATGGAAAATATAGAATACAAATGGAAAATTATACAATACAAATGGAAATTATAGAATACAAATGGAAAATTATACAATACAAATGGAAATTATACAATGCAATTGAAAAATTATACAATGCAAATGGAAAATATAGAATACAAATGGAAAATTATACAATACAAATGGAAAAGATCAAATATTGCAACGTTTGACATGCCATATTCGCTTTCTTTGCTATTTCAGCTTCTCCATCGTCAACTTCCCACATTTATGTAGCAATATTCCATTATCACCTGCATATGGTGTTTATACTGATTCGATATGCAAGAGCTTGTTCTGGGTATAGTCAGTTTTTAAATCGAGGTAAGCTACTGACAAACAAGTTGATGGTACGGGGATTTCAACAGTCTCGATTGAAGTCAGCATTTCGCAAATTCTATGGTCGTTATAACGATCTAGTTCGTCAATACAACCTCGCATTGGGTCAAATGCTGTCTGACGTGTTTCATACCGATTGTTAAGCCGTTCTTGGCACACTGATTTTGACTGCGGATAACTCCGTTTACCTGATCAGGATATGGGGCTCACGGCGGGTGTGACCGGTCAACAGGGGATGCTTACTCCTCCTAGGCACCTGATCCCACCTCTGGTATGTCCAGGGGTCCGTGTTTGCCCAACTATCTATTTTGTATTGCTTGTAGGAGTTATGAGATTGATCACTGTTCGTTATCTTCACCTTGCATTTGGGTATTTACATCGCTATTTGTATCCACTGGTGGCGAAAACATATAAAACTCGGGAAATTTGTCAACATTGATTTAAATGTTACCCATGGTGAATGAATTAGGCCCCTATTAAAATCTGAATTTTTAATATCTCACAGCACTTTCACAATCCGAAGGGCGCATGTGACGTTACTGTACCATGTGACTACCTACCTAATGAACTAAACTTATCGGGGCTTAGATTTAAGTCTTTATTGTGGTTAATTATCGCAAAATTTCGGCGAACGAACTATTAGAATTAATTACTATAAGCATAAAGAAGACAAAATGCATGTAATTTTGTATTCTTTGAAAACATGAGATGTGTCCTTTAAGAATAAATAATTTATAAAAGATAAAAACAAAATATTAATTAAAAAAACTAATAATAAAAATAATATAAGTATATAAATGAACACTATAAAAATAAAGTATGAAATAAGAAATTAACAAAAATTTGAAAGAAAAATAATATGAAAAACAAGTTTGAATAAGTAAACAAAATGGACCAACTCAAAACAAAAACAAAGAATAAGCAGTCTAGGAAATCGAATCAATATCAGACATTCCCATACTTATCATGTCTAAGGTAGACGTGTAAAAAACACAAGAATCACGGAAACTGATAAATGGGTTTTACATATAAGTAATCGGTTATGAAGGTCATAGTAAAAAATAAAAAGGGAGGGGGCTGATTCTGTAAACAGAATTGAGAAAAAAATGTTCAAAAAGGTCATAGTACCACTGTTAGGGACATGATCAGACGAGTAGGTCTAGTTGAAGCTTAAAATCTAGTAAGGGTTTAGTCCGTATTCATCCTGGTGAAGTCAGCAGGTTTGTTGATACCGTGCGGTTCAAATGACTTCAACCTGTGCATCCAGAATTTTTTCTTCTGCTTTCTTTCGGTATCTGACCAACTTAGGTCATGATCAATAACCACAACTGCCATGTCCTCCCATCGGTGGTTATTGCCATGGAAATGTGTTGCTACTGGCAAATCTGTATTGGTTCTGATAGAGGACCGGTGGTTGTTGATCTGCGAAGGTCTGTTGTTTCTCCTATGTACTGCTTCTGACAGACATCGCAACTGATGAGATAGATGCAGTTATTGGTTTTACAGGACAAGTTTCCCAATATTCTATAACTGCGACCTGTGACAGGACTGCTAAAACCCCAGTGTCTGAGCTATATTTGCATAATTGACATCTTAGGTCTGAGCATGTTTTGAAACCCCCATTGGGTACAGGGTTATCCAGTTTGGTCCTTACTATCATGTCCGTCAGGTTTCTGGGGCGTCTTTTTTCTATAATGTTTTAAAACGTCTATATCTTTGTTTACAGTTAGATGCTGGGTGAGCGCTCCTTCAGTTGCTTGCTTGACTTTTCCGGTGACTATTTTTTCAAATACTTGCAAATTCCATACAAAGTTAGAATGTGAAATAGTAGTAGATATATCGTCTACTTTCAATTGGCATTGGGGTGGCAACATGATTTTTTTTTATTAAAAAAAATAATCTTGGTCAATTACCTTCATGGTCATGTCACAATGTCCGGTCATGAACAAGCTCTGTTTAAAGTATGGGCTAGGTGTAAAGAATACAACATACATTTAAAGATGTAATACTCTTTTAGTATAGGAGCCATAGAATCGTGGAGCCATAATGACTGAGCCAAGAAAAAGGAATTTCATGATTTAGGTACAGGGCGCCATGCCCATTATGACTATGTAACCATTTTATGTGCGAAATGTTCAAAGTTTGAGATGAAGATAGTCAAATGTTTCCTTCTTGGGCCTGAATCTCTAATCCAGGGTCCATTAGCTTAACAATATTGATAGAGACCTTGATACACATTATCGTTCTCGTGCTTACATGTTTACGCTTACGATCCTATTGTAGTCGAGTCCCATGAAGCTCCAAACCGTAAAATTGGGTGGATTTCCCAAACCCTGATTTAGAGACCGTAAAATTGGGTGGATTTCCCAAACCCTGATTTAGAGACCGTAAAATTGGGTGGATTTGATGCATTTTGACTATAGTATATGATCAATGTTCAACAGTCCTTGGGCCTGAATCACTAACTTTTGGGTCTTGGCTACCACAGCTTTGGAAGAGAATTTTAAGCCCCGTATCAGTATGCATCCAATTTCTTATGCCGAATGCCCAGGAGAGGACATTGTTTAAATTGTATTGTGTTTAAGAGGATTCAACCATATCCTTAACTGTTAGGTCCCCAAAAAGAATAGACAAGTGTTTGTTCAAAGCAATTTTCTACTTTAAACAATTAGTTGTCCAGTCTATCAGAAGTAAAAGATGTTCAAAAGTTAACGATGAACAACGATTGGCGGGAATGGACATCATTAAGTCACCAGTATGACCTTAAAATGCTGATAAATGTCTTTAAAAATACACCGCAACTTTGCTTTCAACGCAAAGACACTGACCATAAATGTTGCAATTCTTTTATATAGTTCCTAATTAGGAGAATATTTAAAAAGAATAGTGTATACGGAGAACGTATGGACAAATGCAAGTAATGCTAGTTAATACACTGTAGGTACCGGAACACATAATAGAAATCGTGTAACGATGGCAAAAATTGACTAACCTGCAGTCCTCTTTCGTTGTTGCCAAGTTTGGTTATGAAGTCCTTCCTATTAGTATTGGATAAACAAGTCATATATATGGTATTGGATGATCAAACAGAATTACCAGGTACCCTCGACCAATCCCATCCATGTATGTCGAATTATTACATACAGATGTCTTACTGAAGAAAGCACTATCATCTAAATAATAGGATACTGGTAATGATTGCTTTTTATGTGAAGTTTATCATCATTAAATTATCTTGCATTTCATTTCGTGATCTTTGTTGTCTTTCTATTGTATTTCCTATTATCATTAAAAATTGTTAAACGCGTCATTATTATCGGAAATGGATGTTACCGGTATAATTACATATACCCATCACTATATTACTGAAGATTTTCTGAAAAATTTGCTTTCTTTGCAGAATTTCTAATTTAAAGAAAAATAACGAGACTGTACTCTAATCTGCAGAGGTTTGTGTCCATGGACTGAACTGAAACAACCAATTTTGAAAGGGCTATCAATCGTTAGATTTTTGAAATTTTGAGAATTGTCCTTCGTTTGTACGTGTGTGTGTGTGTTCATTTCTATCAAGTGAATGAAACTATTGGGACTGATATTTGGAACTCTATCACTTTTCAATGTAAAAGGTCAAGGTGAAAGGCAATACTAAACTTTCCTGTAAATAATTTCTGGCAAACATTTGACTGAACGACGCGAGTCAGATTATGCGAGAGAGCGTTCCCTCTTTTTTCTTTCTTTAAAAAAAGATAATTGACGTTTAAGGAATTACATGCTGTCAACGATAGACTCATGCGCATTTAAACTGGTCACGAAACACCTTTCAGTTGACGACTCAGTTTTGTTCATTATGACATTCCTTTATGGCTACATTGAATAACTGAGATCCTTTAACGTGTAATTATCTGCTATTGTATCACGGTTATTGTACATATCAAAGGAATTCCGCGGTCATTATTTTACGATATACCTCCATACCTATTTAAAACTGATTATGAGAAAATTGATACACATCTCGTTTGCTAATGCAACAATAAAGTTGATGACTGACTGACAATTCAATTTTATAATCTTAAAAATCAAACAATAGATGTTGTAAATAAATTTATATCTGAATGAAAAACATTTGTCATTCAGTATAACACAATCATCTGCATATACATATAAACATGGCGATGCACAGACAATTAGTTTTTCTTGAACTGTATTTAAAGCAATTGTTATAGTTCATTAACATTAATCTAAATGCTTGAAATGCTTTTTTAAAAATAGATTTAGAATACCCTTCATCCTTTTTCGTCAGAAATCCCCCCCCCCCCCCACAATGCAATCTAATTAAAATCACAGACCCTAGGATACGCTCACAATCGCTATAACAGGATCTGACGTAACCCCATTGAGGGTCATGTTCACATGATCTTTGGCTTGGAATATTCATGAGAATTCTCAGCCAGTCAGATTGCGCCAGACAGACAATGACGGCTATTCAGGCGGTTCCCGGCAGTTCGTAAACAAGTTGCAGTAATCGCTTTCCCACGAAGTTTATTGCACACTATAAAATTGTTGTTCTCACATAAGGAATTCTAAACTTTCGTAATAATGCCGAATCTATTCCGTTCATACAAACAACAAAACGTCCGATATAAAATACACCCAAATTAAATTGATTGTGAATTGCGATTTAGTCAGTCAACGTAAACGGTGCATTGTGACGTCACCTCTAGCTGCGATGGGTTTTTTTTTCCCAAACCAAACAATCGGAGCCATTTTCCTTGAATTGTGAACACCGACGACTTCATAGGTGACCCGCTGATTGACTAACATAAAGTTCACATGAACATGACCCCTAACAGGCTTATGTCAGATCTTCTTATGCAAAGTATACGGCGCGGATCTAAGAAGTCTGATTCTAATTAGATCGCCCCACAATGTCGACCGTTTCGGAAACTGCCAATGACGTCACAGTGACCTAATTCGTAGAAATGAAAAAAAAAATTATATGTTGCAAGATAACCTCATTGGTTTCAAAATGTTGTTTGAAATATAAATTTCAAAAGAACCTATCTCGACCTCAGAGGTTATCCTGTAACGTACACGAAAACGCGATCATTATTTCTAAATTTGATATCCGATGTTCGCGGATATTAAACTTCCGTGGTCACGGACGCAAACAACCAACCAAACAGCAAATACACTGATAACATAAACAAGAGTATCGGAAACGGTACAACATACACCCGTATGTATCCGTAACGAAAACAAGGTTTTTCTACCAAGTGATATTATGACCTTGACCTTGAGAAACAATAGGCATCCTCCGCTTGGCATGAGTTGTATGAGTACCTAGTTTGACGGTCCTAGTCCCAACAGTTCGGTCTGTATCCTGCCTACAAGATTTCCTACTATATATCAGTGATACTACGACCTTTACCTCTGACCTTGAAGAACAAAAGGCATCCTCCACTTGACATGAGGAATATGTGTACAAGTTTGACGGTCCTAGCCCCAATAATTCGGTCTGTATTCTGCCTACAAAGTTATCTTATTAACTGATGCTACGACTTTGACCTTGACAAACAATAGGCATCTTTCTTTCATCATATGTACCAAGTTGTAAGATCCTGGAGCTGACGATTCATTTTACATCTTGCCTACAAGTTCCAGACAGACAGATAGACGGATGACGTCATACCGTATTACGTCCCGTCTTTGACGGGCGTATAAAAATCGCACAAACATGCACAATGGTGGATATCTGTTTTCTTCGGAATGTCAATAGGATATATCTGTGTGGTTGTTTTACATCCCTTCGAGAAATTTTCACTTATGTCGAGACATCACCAAATGTAGGTTAAAAGGGCATGGACACGATTTGAGCTGAAAATGCTGAAATTTTATTTTTTCCATTTTGAATGTTTAGAATATCTGTAATGGTCAGCAAAAATTTGAAGGTCAGTTGTCGAGGTACATGGAAAATGCAGAGCTCAAAATTCTCTGTTATGTAAACAAGGCTCGTGTCATGTTTTTGTTTACATAGGTTATATATACTAGTAAAGTTTGTTTAAATCAGATTTTTCAATTCATATTTCAATTCTGAACCCAATTTGATAGTTTCTAGTGTTTGGCACATCCCATTTTGTTTTAAACATGCTATTTTCTATTAAGTATTCTATATGTAAACAAAAACATGGCATGGGCCTTGTTTACATAACAAAGAATTGTGGGTGCTGTATCTCACTTGTAACCCAACAACTGATATTCAAATGTTGGTTTATCATTAGAAATACTTTAGTTATACAGTGTAAACAATAAAAACGGAAAAATAAAATTTGAAAAATTTCAACTCAAATCGTGTCCATGCCCCTATAAGTATTTTCTTTAGAAAAGTGGACAGGCGTAATCTCGGCTGAGATTCGGCTTGGCTGAATATTTGGACTGACTCATTCACCGAATCTCGAAGCAGTCCTTCATAATTCATGTCTGGAAATTTACTTTCAGCTTTGGCCGGTTCTAGCAATTAAGGTGCACTTAGGTGACATTGCTGTTCGCTTCAAATAAGTGATTTGACTGTTAAACTAACTCTCTATCACTATTAATTTTGTATTGCTTACCGTTTAGGTATGTAAATCCTAAAATAAAAAGAGTCTCTAAATTTTCCGTTCAAATGATGACTTTCAAGGCACAATATTTTATCTCCTGAAATTGAAGAGTTCCTATAGTCTTCATTGTCTAGTTACTGATACAGTGCAGATCTCCACATACCGTCTTGTATATCGCTAATTTTAAAAAAAAAACTATATGAGAACTCTTCAATTTCGGGAGATCAAATATTGTGCCTTGAAAGTCATCATTTGAACGGAAAAAGTAATGGTTTATTTTATGGAATTTACATACTTCGACGGTAAGTTATACAGCATTAACAGTGATACAGATTTGGTTTAATAGTCAACTAACTGATTTGAAGCGAACAACAGTGTCACCGACGTGCACAACAATTACTAGGATCGACCGAAGCTAGAAGTAAATTTCCAGACATGAATCATGAAGGACTGCTCCGAGATTCGGTGAAGGCGTCAGTCCAAATATTCAGCCAAACTGAATCTCAGCCGAGATTAGGGCAGGCGTAGCATACAATCCACTTTATAAAAACGTGTAAATGCAGGAACCGGTTACCGTTAACTCATCGACCGACGTTTCAGCTCAAATATACCTGGGTTTACGTAAAAGACGGTTTATTTCCACAACTTAAACATTAATTAATGTATCTGTCATAAGAAAATCAACCCTTACTAGCTTTAGTAAATCTGGACATGTTCTCTGTCTATTAGATGCAAATAATGCTGGTTAATAGGTACCGGAACATATATGGAAATCGTGTAACGATGGCAAAAACCTGCAGTCCTTTTCAACTTGTTTGGTTTTGAAGTCCTAGCAGTATCACAAAGTTTAGTCATATATATCGCATTGGATGATCAAACAGAATTACCCTCGACCAATCCTATCCACTTATGTTGACATATAGCATACAGAAATAATATGGCAGATGTCTCACCGACGTAAGCGCAATCATCTAAATGAAATGATACCAGTAATGACTGCTTGTTAGGTGGGGATGTTGATAGTTTCTCATCATTAAAATTACGTGATCTTTGTTGTTTTTCTAGTATTTTCTATCATCATTATACATTGTTATATATTCGTCATTATTATCGGAAATGGATATCACTACAAATAAGTATACTACTTAAAGTAATTCCACCCTCCTGTGATGTCATCAGATTTTGCAAAATTAATCATATATTTAGATTCATGCATGTTAGGAACATAAATTTTGTTGGAGTCTTTTCCGATAATTATTGTAAAAAATCTTTGCTATGAGTAATAATGGAACTGTACGGATCTGTTCAGATTCCTACAAGAGAATTCCAAAGTCTAAATCAACGTCAATAATGGAGACAGTCTTAACGACAGTAACATACACGTGCACTCTCCTCTCACTGTTGTCTTTAAGTTTATCGTTTCTAACCTACTGCACTCTACCCATTTTGAGGACAGTTGCAGGTAAAAACATCATGTGTTTCTGTTTCTCTCTGTTTTTTGCCCAGTTATTGTTCCTGATTCGATCGCATATTAGTTTTAGTCTTCTGTCTGTATGTGCTTGGATAGGTGGTCTCACTCATTACTTCTGGGTCTTAGTCTTCACTTGTACAAATGTCTGTTCTTTTCACATGTTTAAATTATTTGTTGGTAATTGCCTGGTTCATGACACGAAAACAGAGAAAAAATCCTTTCTAAAGTACAGTTTTGTTGCCTTTCTATCAACTATTTTACCAGTTTTTCTAGATTTGAAATACATGTATCTTTGGATGAGATATCCACTCCCCATATTTCACTACAATAAGGAAGAAGTGGAAGTACACTAGCATCAAAAGGTTTTTCTAAAAGTTTACATGGGTTATCAATACCCATGATTCTTTTCATTTTAAAACATGCTTTTCTGGCTTTTTCAATAAGCACAGCTGTTGCTAAGTTAAACCTCCCATTACATTTCATCATAACAGCTAAATAACAGTATTTGGTACAATTTGTATTGCATTGCCATTAATAGTAAATTCATTCCCTTGAGGTTTGCCATTTGAGTTAAATATCAAAACTTTAGATTTATCTACATTGACTTGCACTTTCCAGTTTGAACAATAGCTACTGAAAATATCAAGGCTTTTCTGTAAACCACTTTTGCTCTCAGAAAAGATTACAATATCGTCAGCATACAACATACAATTTACATGAACATTCTTTACTTGTACAGGATCACATTTCCATTTTTCAAGTCATTGACAATGCCATCAATAAATACATTGAAGAGTATGGGGCTTAAGAAATCCCCTAGTTTGACACCACATTCAGAATTGAATACATCACTTAAACCATCAGAAAATTTGATTCTTATAGGAGTTATGAGATTGATCACTGTTCGTTATCTTCACCTTGCATTCTACTCATTGTGTTACTATACATGGAAAATAGAATATTAAACAATTTTTGGGAAATATTAGATTCAAGGAGTTTATAAAATAAGCCTAATCTCCATACAGTGTCAAATGCTTTTCTAAGATCAATAAAAGCCGCATATACTTTTTTGTTTTTGAATGGTCAATTATTGTTTTTATAGAGAACAAGTGGTCTGATGTTCTACAATTTTCTTTGAAACCAATTTGATTTTCACTTATCATTGACATAGTTTACAAATTCAAGTAGCCCAATATGGATTATTCTATGGAAAAGTTTTCCTAGATTTGAGGTAATTGACATACCTCTGTAGTTGCTAGGATGAAGCCTATTACCAGATTTGTACAACAATACTAAATAGCTCTCATTCCACTTCTTGGGAATACACCAGAATTAAGTATAAAGTTAAACAGTTTTTTCCAGAGGTTTCAACATTACTGAACTCCCATTTTTCAACATTTCATTTGATATCATATCCATGGAAGAACTCTTCCCTGAATCCCATTTTTCAGGATTTTAAGGCAGCCTTTATTTCATTGATAGTAATGTCTGGTTCAAGGAAATGATTATGGTGCAGTTTATCTTTCAATACATGAAATTTATCTAATATACTCGTATGAAAATTATTGTGATTGTTATCTGATTTATTAAGTTTTTCAAAAAACTGGTAAAATTCCTCAGGGTGAACATCATGAGATGAGATTTGCCCAGTATTTGTTTTATCTAATTTGTTCAACAATTCCCAGAATAACTTTGGATTTTTATTAACATTGTTGTTAATGTCATTGCAAATTGTATTTCTGAAATTTTGTTCTTCAAATTTGCATAATCTTCTGTACTTTGCTTTGTATCTATAGAACAATTTCCTGTATTCTCCATTGAAAGGGTGCTTGTTTACAAGCTTTTCATAATTTTTTGCTGTAATTCGCAGATCAGAACATGATTGTGAGAACCATGGGTTTTTTCTTATTTTTTTTTTTTTTTTTTTAGAGTTTTGTACCTTGGTCCTCTCTTAATAAATTTAGTTGACATATTTGCACATTAAATTAGTATTGAGCTGAAGGCTTTTGAAATGGAGTCTCCATTCATAAATTCTGCAAATTTAATTCTGGATAACTTACTGTGGATATTCTTAGTATAAGATTCTAGTGTATCATTATTTCACTTTCCGGGTACTGGTTTTAAATTATTTGTTTTCTTGGAGCTGGGTTCTGAACAAAAATTGTCAAAAATTGCACAAGTAATTGGACAATGATTTTGAAGGGAAGTAAAGTCTAGTACTTCAAAGTCTTTTGATACAAGACAATAATCAACAAGACTACAGCCATTATATGTTATACAAGTTGGTTGGCCAGTTAGATCATCAGTTGTTCTGCCATTTAAGATTCGTAAACCTGATTCTTTACAAAAGTTCGAGAGATTTTTGCCACTATTGTTAACGTGCTTGTGGTCAAGATTATTTCTTGATATTATCTTATCGGATTGATAAAGATCATTTGAACTTATACATTCAGAATCAAACATAACAAAATATGGATGGGTATTGTTGGTATAAGCATTGAAGTCACCTTGTACTACTATGTCACCGTTTCTACTATGTTTCACTATGTCACTTAGTAAAACTGAATACATTTGTTCAATGTCATTCTCATTACCATTGGAATATTCAGGAGATATATAAACCACTACAAGGTAAATATCCCTTTGTAATCTAAAGAAACTTTGATCAAGTTTGATCCATAAAATGTCTGGATGACTATTGTTTATTGGTATAATACCATTGATAATTGCTGTTTTGGCATAAATATATATTCCACCAGAATATCGTCTTGCCTTTTATGTTTTTTCCTAGAACAATGGACTAAACAGTGATTAGGAAATGCATTGCCTAGATTTGTCTCACCTGTCCAGGTGTCTACTAGGCTTACTATGTGAAATTGTGACAACTGCTCTTGGAATAGAGGGTCTTGAATTTTTTCATTAGAAAGACCCTCTATTTTCCACATACCCAACTTTAAAAAAATTGAGTTACTACATGTAACATGCTTGGAATATTTTTTCATTATGAAGTGATAAAGGATAATGGAATACACATTTTGAAATTATAGTATATACATGTATATAAAAATTACATATAATAAAAAAAATGACAGTGTATTGAATAGGGAATTCCCGTCCAAGGTCATTTTCTATTGATAGCGAAAGTGTGATTTCAGAACTTAAGTTCTACAGGTATTTACATTTAGTAGGCTTTGTTAATTAAGTTATTTAGCTTTAGATTTTTTTTAATTACCAATCTAAAATTTGTGTGAAATTTGCCAAACACAAAATATTTTTCATTTTTTTTAATCAGCTGATTGGGTTGACTTGCATGTAATTAGGCCTACAGAAATTGTGTTGCGAGGTGTAACTTGCATCAGTTGAAGATAGCAGCCAAATTCCAGCTAACTTGCACGAAGTTAACTAATCAATAATGAACTAACAATTTTGCAGTAAAGCAGAGACTTCTCAACAAGGATATACTGAGTGTTAGATTAGTGAGAAAGAGGTGTGAAGGTGTATTGTTTTAAGGAAATATACTTTTTTAAAAATCTTGTACATACTTTTAAAGATTGTAGGAAGATATAGACAACATATTGGTATACCAGTGAAGTTGATGTCTATTCACATTGTGGTTCAAGTCTCTCTCTCTCTCTCTCTCTCTCTCTCTCTCTCTCTCTCTCTCTCTCTCTCTCTCTCTCTCTCTCTCTCTCTCTCATATTCTATTCTCGACATAGCGGCTTTTATTCTCTTTTAAAAAAAAAAAAAAGGGGGGGGTGACAATAAGAAAAAAGGTATTGACTAATATATCATTTATATATCATCTTGAGTCCTCTAAACAATGTTAAAACATTATTCCAAATTAACAAAAGTTCGAATTCGCATAGCTCTTTATGTTGCGATATTAGAATTTCTAGAACGCGGCTTTAATTTGTCTGACCTTGAAAAATATTTTAGCTTGAAAAAGATAATACAGTATCTTAGACACTTCTCTCCCATTCACCTCTTGAATTGCTGATTTTAATGCGAGATTTGTGTCTTTTGATTGACTTTGTTGTTTAATCGTGCTTTTTCTGGCAATCATAATATTTTTCGTTGCTAGCACTATTTTACCATATCCGAAGCATCAATGGTACGGACTACCAACTATTGTTTTGAACTTAATCACTCCATATCATTATCTTCCCACTATTTTATTTCATAATCACATTGTTTGGAAGTTTTCCCTCTAAATTTATCTGATTTCTGTAATCTCAAGAATAATTCTATTTTCATCCCGACCCGACCATGGTACAAACTCTCTACACCATCTGACGTCAGTAAACACGCTTTACAACAAAACCATCATTTCAACAGTATATTCTTGTTACCAATGTACTTTATTGATACTTGTCGTTTTTCGTGGTGTGTGTTATTTGTTTATGAAATATATGTCTGAACCAATAGTGTCGTGGCCTTTTCAGTGCTTTATAATTTCTTTACTGGCCTTGTATCTTCTCAGATCTGACACTTTAAGAAATTGGGTTTTCGTGCTTTTATATATATATATATATATATATATATATATATATATATATATATATTGGTGTGTTCTTGACAGCGTCTAGAGAGAGAGGAGTTCCCTTTAGGTTACTTCTTCTGATCTATTCAATATCTCCTTAATCTATTTAATATTTTGTGTACATATTTCTTATGTAAGACTTTGTTATACTCTGATCTCCTCAACTCTTTAAGATAGAGCTTTCATATTTTGTACATAGATTTGCTTTGCTATGGCAAGATCTTTCATACCATACCATGATTTATGACCCTGTGACCTTGGTGTTATCCAGAACACCAAGATCATGTTAGTCATATTGGTGTTGAGGTAACTAATTTATTTTCAGTTATATTGTGATCCTTTGGGGCCACAATATGGGGTCGATATTTTTCATGGGAATAAAGATTGAAAAAAAAAATCTTTTTAAAATCACATCAGCTGAACAACGACTGGGTCAATTTTCAGGTGACTCAGGTGAGCGATGTAACCCATGGGCCTCTTGTTTAAATGTCCTTCTTATAATACTTATGGACATGAACGTCTTCATGATATAATGCAATGATATCAGACACTGATACACTGGTCCATTATTATTTGGAAATCCTTATATTGATTTTAACACAATTAAGAAACGTTTTGAACAAATTTATTGCACTCACCAAAATATTAAGATAATCTTCAAATGCTTTAGATGTATATCGTATATGTTGAAGAATTTATCATCAAGACTTTAATTGTACAAGTTTTGTACATGTATACACCCTGTTCGATCATTGGGGGGAGCTCATATACATGTAGGCTAAGCTTATATGTAATTCGATCAATTTATCAAAGGGAAAGGCAACCCTAACCATATATTTGCTTTTATGAATAAAATATTACTTATTGATATTGTAATTGACAGTCTTTAACAGCAAAAATCCTTGCTTAACAATTAAATAAATATTGATCTATCATGTATTTTAAATTACCCGCCGCTAAGAGAGTGGCCATTGGAGTTTAATTTATGACGTCACACCGTCTGTTCTGGTTTATTTCATCAGCAGCACTGTAAACATGACAAGTCACGAACAGTTAAGTTTGGAGCTGTATAGATTTGAGCCCGTTCTTTTGCAAGTAGAAATTGAGAAAAGAAGACGTTCAGTCGAGTGGCAGACCAGGCAGACGGTACACTTTCTTCATACAAATGTCTCGAACCTCAACTTGTCATTACGCAAATGATGGATCCACAGTTTACGTAGTCTTTTCTTTTCAAATGACTTGGTTGAGTTGGGAATTTCGAAACAACGTATTTATTCGTAAGATCTACCTCATGCACATCTTTGACCTCACAGGTGCTTGGGTTCAGGACCCCTCCCCCTCCGAATAAGCTACATGAGTTAATGCAAGGTGAAGATAACGAACAGTGATCAATCTCATAACTCCTACAAGCAATACAAAATAGATAGTTGGGCAAACACGGACCCCTGGACACACCAGAGGTGGGATCAGGTGCCTAGGAGGAGTAAGCATCCCCTGTTGACCGGTCACACCCGCCGTGAGCCCCATATCATGATCAGGTAAACGGAGTTATCCGCAGTCAAATCAGTGTGCCAAGAACGGCTTAACAATCGGTATGGAACACGTCAGACAGCATTTGACCCAATGCGAGGTCGTATTGACGAACTAGATCGTTATAACGACCATAGAATTTGCGAAATGCTGACTTCAATCGAGACTGTTGAAATCCCTGTACCAATTGATTTTTTTTTTGTTGAAAATATTTTAATGCATGTCTGTTGTCAGCGTCTTGCATACCCATAAAGTCCAAAATACATGTAATTCAAAATAAGCCTTTTAAAAAAGAATACCTTCACTGGTTATTATAAGTTCTGTTATAATAACTAGTGAAGGTATTTCTTATAAGGGATTATTTTGGACTTTATGGGTATGCAAGATGTTGTTGACATTCACTAGAAATATTTTCAAGAAAAAATAATTAAATCAACTCATGTAGCTTATTTGGAGGGGGTCCTGAACCCAATCATCTGTGGATGATCTTAGAATCTCATCAAAACCGGAACAGACGGTGTGACGTCAAAATTATTGATTTTTGTGGTCTTGAATACAAAAGAGTTGCACATCATGGCAGCCTCTATAGATCGCGGGAATTTCAATTTTTGACGTTTTCAAATTAGTACTGAAGTTTATCAAGGCCATATATCAACAGAATAGTATGACAAATATTTATCATATGATTAATCCTATCACTTATCATGTAAAAATCGTTTGGGTTGTCTTTCCCTTTAAATTAATATTGTTGAAATTAATAGCGATTTACTATTTAAGTTCCAAAAGAGAAAATGCAGTACGGACGACGGGCGGATGATGAAGGACAAACTACGTCGGACAAAAACAGATAGCAATTTGTCATCTTGGTGACTCAGGTGACCTAGATATGAAAAGTACAAACATATTTTTTTAAAATCTTTTATTCTGTACTTTTATACAAGATTACATATTGGCAACAGAACTCCATTTCTATAATGAGTTCTGCCGAAGATTATTCCAGACGAATGGCTAAATATAAAAAAGAACTTGCTACCTTGTCAGAATGGATAAACAGTATAAGAAAATTATCAAAACAGAAGTACGTACCATCTATCTGCGTGTAGTAAACCATAAGTGATAAAAGAATTAGATAGATTACACGAGGACTATGTTTTGGTTTCAGCTGACAAAGCTTGTAACAACATTGTCTTTGTTTGTAAGGCTCATCATTACAACTGTACTTTAAACAAACTTGGCAATAATTCCACATAATTATGGTAATCCTACTTACTCAAAGCGGCGATTTGGGACAAGATTACACTATCATTGGGGCGACGATTTGGAATGTACTGGACTGTTAGTCCCCGAGGGTCCCTACAGCCCAGTAGCTAAGTACTTCGTTACTAGCTTGAAAACACGGATGTATATTTAATTGCTGTTATAAAATTTAGAAATTCATTTCAAAATTAAGGATTATCTCCCTCATGCATAGCTCTTATCCTTAGACGAATTTGACTCCACTTTTTTGGCACACTGTTTTTGACTATAATAGCTCTAAAATTTCATTGTTATTTCGGATTTCAAACATTTCGGTTGAGCATCACTGAAGAGACAGTATTTGTCGAAATGCGCATCTGGTGCATCAAAATTGCTACCTTATAAGTTTTACACTATAGTACACCCCAAATCGTCGCCCGTCCTAAATCGTCGCCCGCCAATATTTTGGGATAGATTACATAGAATATATTTTATTCTGTCCTCTCTTGTATGCGGGAAGGGTGGTTTCACTTGGTCTGTTTGTTTGTCCGTCCACATTCATATATCTGGTGTTTGTCGACCTATTCAAGCTATTGGGCTGAAATTTTGTATGTAGATTACAAGTGACCCTCTGACATGCCTCCCCAAAAATGATAATTCTGGAATGAGAATTTAAAGCGCCGCGAGCTGTGTACAATTTTCAGCAACTCTGCAATATCTCTGGTGTTTGTGAACAGATATGTTGGTTACATGTGTTCCTGGCATGTGATTCCCGTAACATGAAATCTCTTGATCGCGAACTCAAAGTGCCAAGAGCTGTCATAGCGAACTATTTTGACTGTCAAACAAACAAAATTTTGAAAAATAAAGAGGAAAGATGAATGTTTCTCGAGGTTTTCACGAGTGTCCAAACGGTGGGAGAGTGTCCAAACAGTGGCTAACAGGCGTAATCTAATATAATCTGAGGTCACTAACACACCTGTGGTGCATAAGACCTAACAACCCCATGATCAGCAGAATGACCCTACAACAAGAGGCAAAATGATTCATTGTCGGAAATCTCTCTTTCTCTTTCTTTCTCCCTCTCGATCGATCGATCGACAACAATGGCACCGTCACCACCAACAACAAATATAACTCTTTCAATAGTAACAACACCACTACCAACCAAAACAACAATAACAAATACAACTCTCTCAATACTAACAACACCACCACCAACCAAAACAACAATAACAAATACAACTCTCTCAATACTAACAACACCACTACCAACCAAAACAACAATAACAAATACAACTCTCTCAATAGTAACAAAACCACTACCAACCAAAACAACAACAACAAATACAACTCTCTCAATAGTAACACCACCACCACCAACCAAAACAACAACAAATACAACTCTCTCAATACTAACAACACCACTACCAACCAAAACAACAATAACAAATACAACTCTCTCAATACTAACAACACCACCACCAACCAAAACAACAATAACAAATACAACTCTCTCAATACTAACAACACCACTACCAACCAAAACAACAATAACAAATACAACTCTCTCAATAGTAACAACACCACTACCAACCAAAACAACAATAACAAATACTGTGATCATAATAAATCTTTTTAAAAAATTATACAACAGAACAAGTAAAAGACGAAGTAGAAGATTAAAATATCTTGCTTATAGGGTTCAGAGAACCTTTGCGGTCATAGCTGGACCATAGAAGGGGGAGGTGGAGAGGGAAAGGAGTTAACAAACAGGGCCAGTTTCTATGTAAATGATGTTTCCAAATAGTTGCAGCAAGGGGACGACAATTTTGGATGTGAGGTTATGCCCAAATCGTCGCCAGCGACGATTTAGGACGGACGAAAATTTGGGATGTTACATAAGAAACCCCAAATCGTCGCCCGTCCTAAATCGTCGCCGGCGATGATTTGGGGTGTAACATTCCTCATTTTTCATAGTCTTGGGTGAACAGTCTTTTGGAACGAACTGTGCTCCTTTTTAGATGACCTGTTTTTACATTCTTATGAGGCAGAATTTATTTAAAAGCTACATGAGATGGAAAAAAAAACCTCTTGCTGTGAACTTTACATTTAAATATATCAATGAAGTTTTATCCATCACCAATAATCATTTTTATTCATATGTCGATTCAACTTCCTGTATGTAGCAATATTCCATCATCACCTGCATATGACGTTTATGTCTCTCAAATGATTCGATAAGCAAGAGCTTGTTGTCCTTATGATCAGTTCTTAGATAGAGGCAAGCCACCGACAAACAAGTTGATGTCACGGGATATTCAACAGTCCCGATTAAAGTCAGCATTTCGCAAATTCTATGGTCGTTATAACTATCTAGTTTGCCAATACAACCTGTCATTGGATCAAATGCCGTCTGATGTGTTTCATACCGATTGTTAGGCCGTTGTTGTATATACTGATTTTGTCTACGGATGGCTTCATATATCTGATCAAGATATGGGGATCACGACGGGTGTGACCGGTCAGCATGGGACGCTTATTCCTCTTAGGCACCTAATCCCACCTCTGGTACGTCCAGGGGTCCTTGTTTGCCCTACTTTTAATTTTGTATTCCTTTTAGAAGTTATGAGATTGATCATCGTTTGTTTTCTTCACCTTTTCATATTGAATATTGATTTTTGTTATCAAATGTACAACTGTTCTCATCAAAACTTCGATTTGACCATGATCGTGTTACTTGTTTATTTAAATAATATTTTTATTTAAAGCTTGTGACGTTTTAATATGAGTGATCAATTTCATTTGGGACGTAAAACAATATACAAACAAAAGTACTAATTCTAGCCTATTTGCATAGCTCATTTGAAGATAAGTTCACATGTGAAATGCTGAAATATTATTACTCAATCCAATTATTTGCTGCAAATGACTAGTCTACAGCATGAACTATCTATGATTGGTCATTTCATAACATAAGAAATCAAGTTAATTTCCTACTTTGATTGGAATATATATAAAGCAATATCTTTTAGATATGAGGCAGCAAAGCTCTGGAACTCTTTGCCAAACGAAGCAAGTAATATTACATCATATAATCTATTCTCAAATTATATTCAAAATTGGTGTGGGGAATTAAATTGTAAATGCAGCTCATGCAGATTCCAGCCTCTCCTGTCTAAATCTTAAAGTTTTGATCTAACTTTTAACTATGCTTCTAAGCTGGCATGTACAAATTTAACTGTATTATTTTTACTCTGCTCTGTCTCTTAGGTATGCATATTTATTTAGTCTATGTATATATCCATATTTTTATGTTTGTGTTGCAAACTTTTTTCAGTGCTGTGCATCTTAATATAGCTAGTCCCTGTGTATATATATGCATGACTTGTGATGTCTGTATACATGTATGTGTCCTGTTTTATTTCAAATTTCTGTTTTTATGTCTATGCATGCAATTATATATCATTAGTGCTTTGTGTTTTATGCTTTATAGTCGGTTAAAGAGCTCTTAGCTCATGTTTATTGTTTACCTGTATATAGTTCCGACTTTAAATAAAAAATACTTACTTACTTGAATTATTATGGGCCAGCACGTTACCGCCGAATTACACAGCGAATAATAAAATGTGGATCATCTACACTTAGTCCTTAGTCATCGTTGGATATATATTTTTTCTACTTATTACCTCTATACCATGGACTTTTTCTCCAATTTTAATATATGTGTGTGTGTAAAATATAATTCCCAATCCTTGTATGCATATCATCAAAGCAATATTTAAAATTTTTTTTATCTCGAGTGTGATTAAAAATGTGATGAGAAACTAATAATGATTGATAAGATGAGAACGCAACCTACATAACGGAGTATGAGAAAAATGATCAGATTTCAAATGCGAGTCACCTCGTTCTTGATTGTTCAAACTAGAGTAATGTAACTGCTAATCATACTTTATAAAAAAGTCATTTTGGTGTTAGTTGAAACATTTTCCCGTGGACCATTACATAATCTGTTTTTCAGCATGATGAATACTTTCTTATTACAAACATAAGAAATGAACAGAAATATGCCTTGGGACCCATTAATAATCGTTGCTAGATAGGTAAAAGGGGAAACCTCAAAAAATCCATCCACAATCATTAAAATCCAGGATATTCCAGTCAACAAAAACAGTTTTAAGAAAATAGAAAATTCGTTCCTTTCCCGAGAACTTTGTACTCTTGGTGTGGTGCGAATATTATGATAAGTGAACGAAAACATTACTATGTTAAAGACAATCTGAAGAATAAGCGGAAGAATGAACAAAAGAAGCAAAGCCAATGAACTGACAAGGAAACATTTGGATCCGCCATAACCGAAACTGTCAGAGTCTATGAAGGATTCAAGAATTAAGTTTATGACAATGGGGAGAACAGGTAGGGAGAAAGCTACGAGGATATATCTTATAAATAGTTTCCTGTCAGATGACTTATCTCCATAAACCAGGGAATTTCTAACAAATGATCTAAACATATGAAAACAACAGATGTTTGTACAGGTAAATACGGATAGCCAGAAATAATGAGTAAGACCACCTACCCAAGTACAAAAAGTTTTGTCATCGATTCGAGTTCGTATTAGAAAAAACAACTGAGCAAAGAAAAGAGAAAACACGAAACACATGATGTTTTTACCCGGAATTGTCCTCAAGATGGATAAAATGCAATAAATCAAGAATGTTAAGAGCAATGAGAGAAGTGAAAATATGGTACTGATGTATGTCAACACCATTAAAACAGTTGTAAAAGATGTGTTTGGTACTGAATTGAATTCAGAGTGTTGGACTAACTGGTAGGAATTCGAACAAATTCGAACACTCCCATTTTTACTTTTCAAAAATTCATTAATTTTGAAGTTTTTGTTAATTCTTGCTACGTAAATGCTACTGTAATCCTCGTTGTAGACATATTCATTCGATGATAATTCTATCTGTGTGCAGGTCAGTAAAGTATTGACATCTGGCGCAAAGACTGCGGTATCAAATATGTTTTTAATTTTGATGTGGCAACCTGAAGAATCCGATGCTTGTTGTCGAACAAGGATTGGGAGGAACCATGCTTCTAAACTCTCTTTGAAATGAAGAGAAACGTTTTCAAAGTTGATTGAAAGACGAGTAAAGTTTAAAAGATGCGATTCTAAACTCATCCTGTGGAATGGATAACGCGTGTTCGTGATAGTGATGCGGAGATATATTATGGCATCATCTAACGTTGCGTTTGGTTTTAAAAGCTTTAAAAACTCGCAAGATTTGTCTGAATAGACATATTGTTCATCAAACTGAAGTTCTCCTTCGTGTATTTCGTGTTGAATGAATTTTTGGAGATATTCTAGTGTTAAAAACACAGTATAAATTTTGGAATTTGAGGATATCGATACTCTCCATGCAACATTATACTGAGCCTTTTGAGCATTCGGTACCAGATAATGACACGAATTATTTTTCAGAATCTTTCCTCTTGAGCAAAATAATTCCCTGCATTTGTTCTGCAAAATAAAGAATACAGTTTAAAAAGATGAATAGTAAACAACTTTCAGAAATTAACGCGGAATCTTCCCTTTTATTTTGACATTTTCCGCCCTAATGAAAGTTAGTTCATTTCTTTTTAACATATCAATCAGGAAAATCATAATTTTACAAATAATATTTACTGCTTAATTTCGCATATATACATACCTCATATACGTCTTTGAAGTATCCCTCAACACACTGTTCCGACGACTTCTCAAGCACTTTATTTGGTATATATACAAAAGCAAATATTTCCCTGTAGGTTAATTCCGAGTCTTGAGTTGCGACCGAAACAAGATTACACTGCTTGCAAAATATATTTCTGAAGGGATAATACTGTATATCATCATCGCCATGTTCACAGTAATATAGAAATGTAGGGTTGCTATTCCTTTTCAAATTGTTCTGTAAATAACATTTTGAAATAGGATCTTCATAAATTGCACTGTTGCACATATCACAAATTTGGTTCTTGTAAATATAGTTACGAGATTTAGCCATTATATTCATCGTTGGTTCTTCACACATCCTTCGAGCACTTTCACTTACAGACATGGCCATACCAGTGACATTGCATTTGTTTATAGCCACATCATTGTCCAAAGTACAAGTCTCTACAATATTTGTCGACGTAAAATAAATCGAACAGTTATTTTTTTCTGCAGATCGCAGTATTGCCTCCATTGATGACATGAACAACGGGAATAGGAGACGGGGACAAACTAAACTCACATTCCAAAGTTTGAAGTCGTGAAACTTCTGACTCGTCGTGTCGTTCTGGTTGTGACAAACAGCACAATAGACATTTTTATACGTTTCCTTTGTCTGCACATTGATTACTGGTATGTTGAATAAATCATAATCTACCAACGTTTCGCATCTATCTTTCAGATAAGTATTTTTGCTAGAAATTGGACATTTACTGATCATATAGTAAGAATGTCCAATACGTTCAGTGTTAGGACCCTGACCGAGAAATGCTGGAGTGCACCTTCTGTGTTGATGATAAGCTGCATCAGGACAACAAGAAGCAACCCTGTAACAGTCTTCACCACATAAACAATGTCGTCTGGCTCTGAATCCAGGATGTACTTTATCTACTTGATGATCACGATGGCACCAGTTCTGATAACCACCAGACCTGACATATTCCTCGTACAATGAGGTCAAATTGACACCATCATTTAAAACTGTTACATCCTTGGTCGGATTTTGCATCAATAGCATATTTTCCACGATAGAAGTTACATCACATGACAGAACTGTAATATCAGCGAGATATATATTTCTTGTTTGATCATATTCCTCTGATACTGCTAGCCATGCATCAGTGAACGTTAATACGCCATCGTCTGCTGGAGTTGTGTTGTGGAAGCACTCTTCGCATGCCAGGGTGCAGTTCTTTTTAAGTTCACTATGTCTGCAGTGATTTAAACTTTTATTATCATCATAGTTCTCTATTGCAGGAAATTCGTTTCTTTGCTTTGCTCCTATGTTGCAAAGAAAGCAGAATACATTTTGGAAAACCCCATATTGATTCCAGTAATTTTTACAAGCAAATTCTATATCTTTATCGTACTCATCCCAATATCCTGTAGTGTTACACTCTCCAACCAGAGAGCGTGTTACACAGGGAGCTGGTGTGCTGTTTCTGGGGGGTGTATAATCAATTGAACAATCATATTGATTGATACCCATCCACAACATGGCAGTGTTAGAATAACTATCCGGATCAAACCCTATGTTATTGCATGAAAAATAATAGACCCATGGAATGATTTGATTTTCTCCGTGGCATTTAGAACACTGAATATTAATATAAGTCTTGTTTGTTTTAATTGAAAAAACTGGTGATTGATGCAAAAAGTTTGTATGATCAATATGCACAATGCAGCTGTCCGCCATCGAAGAATTCTTCATTTGTGGACATGAAGTGACCATTTTGAATCGTTTTTCTCCAATGAATTTTCCATAATTTACATGGTACTTGGTTTGAACACAGGTACTGACAGATATATCTGGACAACATATGTCATTTTCGTCACATTCATCAGTACACGAACAGGCGGGACAGCCCCTAGGGGTTAGAGTTTCCTTTGAAGAAACGTTATATTCATCCGTCACAGAGCAGACGGATTCACTGCCGCAATGTTCTATGTATCTTGTTATTAGCTTTGACGTATTCTCTACGTGCCCAATCCAACAAAAGACTGTTCTTGATAAACAAAGAAGAGTTAAAACAACTGCATTGTTCATCATGCCGATAGGGAATCTGCAAACGAAAATATGATTATTGTAAAAGAGCGCTTTTAACTGACATCCATAATATTTTATTACATTTCAACTATCTTTATTTTCTATTTCATTCGATATACATGTACTTACATTGTAATCTTTAATATGAAAATATACAGAGTTTCGTGGTTTTTTTTTTTGAATAAGTAAGTTTTTTTCTGCTAAACATGAAAATATCACTTGAGCAACAAATACGGTTATAAAGCCCCAAAGTCGGATATAGGATTTAAGTTTAATAGTGAGATTAACTTAAAGATAAAGTACGTTTCAAAGAAGTTGCATTAAGACCGTTTTTGGCATTATAATTTTTTTAAGAAATATTTAGAATATCATGCCCCTTAATCAATTGCTGGTAATATTCCCTACAAAATGATATTCAAATCATCTTGGGACTATTAAAGCTGGGAAGACAAAATACAGAATGGTCTTGAAGGATCATTTGGAATTTTTATCATATACAATTTGACAGAAGGGAAATCTTATTCATGTTCCTACTGTAGCGTTTTGACTCGTGCCTATCAAACATTTCTTTATTATTCACAACTTAAGGCTGGGGGATATGATTGTGACGTTTTTGAAGTCACTGTACAACTTGAACTAACGTGCTTAGGTCATGATTGTCGTGATACACATTGATTTTGAATGACTAAAGTCATATTTTCAAAATACAAAATCATAAATCATAACGATTGGGGTCTTATTAAGATTAAGTGACTAAGTTAAATCACTGTCACGAATAAAGTGGGCATATCAATGTATAACTTAAAAGATTTCTTCGTCAAAATCCAGGTTAGCTTTACTCTTCATATTTCTACAGGAAGTTAGGTATATGACTAGCTTTTTAATTGCAGTGTTTGCAAACAAAAAAAAAAAAAAAAAAAAAAAAAAACTATTGACAGGTTTTTGAGCAGTGCTTCCTTTAGCATCTGGAATATTCTATTTTTGAGTACTAATTTCGACACAAATTCTTAAATTTTCCCCAATTTCTTATTATGTTGTTATGTTTAAGCATATTATTATCATTTATTTATCTATATAAAAATAAAAATAATTAATTTTTTTCATTGAAAATCAGATTTTTGATAAGGGGATAATTCAAAGCTTATTACCTCCCTTGTATACCATGAAATTTATAAATATCGTAAAGGACATCCCGATGTTGCTTCATGAAAAAAATTATTGACTAGTTATTTTCTACCACATCGTTTCGCATGTCCTTCCTGATTTGCAAATATGCTGGGGTAATGACAGTTTTAAACTTCTTGGAATAAATTTTACCAAAAACCTTGAAGATATGATAACATGTAATTATCAATCCAAAATTACTTAAATGAAAAGGTTATTAGGATCATGGGCAAAAAGAGACTTAACACCCATTGGGAGAATAACAATCATTAAAACATTACCACTGCCTAAGCTGATATACTTTTTTCTGCCTCGCCAGACCCTCCAAAGAATATTTTGGATGAAATAAATAAAACATTTTTCAAATTTATTTGGGGATATGAGACAGAAAAGGTAAAAAGAAATACACTCATTGGTAGTTATGATGATGGAGGGTTAAACATGGTTCACCTACCCTTTTTCATTTCATACATCAAATTAAAATGGATTAAAAGGTACCTGACCAAATATCAAGGTGCTTGGCAGCATTTGTTACGTTACATTTTTAACCTTAAGAATATAGATTTCATTTTTTATTTAACAAAAGAAAAACTCCAAGAGTTTGTGTTTTCTATTGATAATGAATTTTGGAGAGATGTTATTAAAGCATTAGTAAAGGTTAAGAAAAGTCCTGAACATGTATCAACCTACTTGTGCTTAGATATTAGAAACTTTTGCTGTGTACAAAAGTGGGCATTCTATACAAAATGGGTTGATAATGGTAGTAAAAACCTAGAGGACTTGGTGTCTGAACATGGAAACATTAGATGTTTTAATGAAATAAAAGGAGTGCTTTGTACTAATAACTTTTTAGACTATTTTCATGTAATATCAAAAATACCATCAAAAGTCAAAAGAGATATCAGTGCATTGAAAGAAGGTAGAATTCATGAAAATAATGAACATATTGAAATATGTATTGTACAAATTTTTTTGTCAACATGCAATGATAAATTTTTATATCAAATATTGAAAGGAAAGGAGTTAATAGCCCCAATCTCTAAACAGGAAAAGTGGGAAACTTTATCAGATGAACCCATTTCAGGAAAAGACTGGAAATTTTATTTTGTAAATGCATCTTTATGTACAAACGAGACAAAAATAATTTACTTTCAATACCGAAAACTACCGGGGTAATGAATTATAATTACATTGCTACCAACTCCTTTCTTTACAAAATTAAAATTTCAAGAAGAATAGTCTTACTTGGTAATACAGAAGGAAGCTGTTTAGAAAATTTTCTTTTATTAGTATCAAAAAAGTTTATATATTATTCCAGATCACAAGGAATCAGGCCAAAATTTTCTGAGGCAGTGAAATTATTTAAGTACTACAGAAAAATGGAAAAAATACTGTTAAAATGTGTTTGGATGCAAATCCAAAATATTTAGTAAATGGTCAATATATGATATTGTTTATAACAAGTGATGAAAAACCAAAGCTTTATAGGTTATATTTGTTATCATTACTTTTAGTATCATTTTGTTGATATGTATATTTTCAATACCTTTAAATTATGCCTAGCTGTCAAATACTAGTTCATGTAGAAAGTTGTGTATGGAAGATATTGTATGCATGTGTGTGATTTTGTGTGTGAGATCATCTATGTAGATGCACGTAATTGTAAATGTCTAAAATAAAGAATGATAAAAAAAAAAAGAAAAAAAAAGAAGATATCAATAATATCATTGAATTATATTTGAAAAATCTAAACATTCCTTACATCGTTAATATTTGACCAAAGTGTCTATCTTCGTCATATGGTGGGGGGGGGGTATTTTTTGCAAACAGTGATCGATTATAACAGCACCAGAATATAATTCGTACGTTCCAAAGCAAAATTTGGAAAAATATGTGTACTGTCCTAGTTTCACACTAAATATTAACAAACGATCCTCATCTTTTACTTGCACAGAGTCATTGTTTACGTACGATTGACTTTCTTCTTTTCTAAATGCCTAAATACACATTGCATACATGTAGGAGCGATTTCGGTTACTTATAGCGAGCGAAGCGGCGGCTCGTACTGCGAGCTCTAATCACTAGAGCGCGGGAAATAACACGAGCTAAATCTGAACCTTTAGGCCCAAACTCCCCGTCGAGGCCTCATTACGTCACCTACGTACGACATCTGTATTTGTTATAGCAATGTTTGGGGCTGGTATACATGGCCGTTGTAAGTTGCTTAGAGACACTCTGGACATTGCAAAGGATATAACAAAGCTGATTAAAGAATCTCCAAGAAGGGAGATGATTTTCAATACATTAGAAAATGCCCAAAATCTAGAGAAAACGTCAGCGGGAATAAGGGTTTTGTGTCCCACACATTTTTGAGCATTTTGTCAAACTATGAAATTCTAAGAAATGTTTGGGATGAAAGCCTCCAATACGTGCGTGAGGTAGAAATGAGAAACAGAATTAGGGGAGTGGCTGCTTATATGTGCAGGTTTGATTTCTTCTTTGGGTGTTTACTGAGTGAAAAACTTTTACGTTATAGTGATAATTTGGCAAGGGCTCTGCAGACTCCAAATCTCTCGGCGAGTGATGGTAAAAAAAATGGCATCAACGACAATGAGTGCTTTGCAAAGTCTCCGAGATGAGACAATCTTCACTCAGTTTTACGAGGAAGTTGTTGAAAAAGCAAAACAGATGAACATCGATGATCCTGTTCTTCCTAAAAAACGCAAAATTCCTCGTAAACTTGATGATGGGACAGCTGCACATACTTTTTCATCGTGTGCAGATATGTATAGGAAAGATTTCTACGAGGCATTAGATCTTTTAGTTGGCATAAAATCTAGATTTGACCAACCAGGTTACAAAGCTTATGTTAATCTTGAAAACCTCGTAATTAAGGCTTGCACAGGTCAAACGTTTGAAGAAGAATTCAATTTTGTCACGACCCCATATGATACAGATTTGAAGCCAAAGGATCTTCACTGCCAGCTTATAATGTTAAAGACTGTTTTGCCAAAAGACTTTACGCCATATATACTAAGTGTGGTTTAATTTTTCAGACATTCAAATGAAAAAAATCTGTTTGCCGAGATCCTCAAAATTCTCAAACTAATTTTGGTACTTCCTGCAACTAACGCTACCAGTGAGCGCTCATTCAGCGCCTTGAAAAGATTGAAAACATCACTGAGATCAACAATGAGCCAAATACGAACAATTTGCTTTTATTGCATGTTCATAAAAATGAGACTGATGAAAAGGATCCAGAAAAAATAGTTGAGGAGTTTGTAAGTGAAAGTGAACACAGACTGGTGATTTTGAACATATCACTTTTTTGTCGTAAATTACTTTGGTGTGGTGCCCCCCCCCCCCCCCCCCCCCCCCCCCCCCAAAGTGAAATTGCTTCCTACGGGCCTGTATATATGTTATAATTAATCATATTCAAAGATATATTGGAATGCAAATTTTTGAAAAAGGAATTATGAAGCTCATATTTATCAGAGACTGATGCAAATTTAAATTACTTCTGTTTGACACTCTCATCAACTCAAACATAACAGAGTGCAACTAAATCCCATGGTACATGTAATGGGGGATTCAAAATGGATAACTGGTACAGAATATGGTACATACTATTTCAAAAGGATTATGAATTTGACATATTGATGTCTTGGAAAAGGAAATTCTGATATAGGGGCTCTAAGTTTTTCAAACACATTGTCATTTGATAAAAGTGTTCTACATTTTTAAAAATAGAAATCTATAGAATATGCCTTTACATACATAGGTGAGAAAGTTTCCATTATTCCTAGCCGAGACATACCATGTAGGCGCTAAAAAAATCAAATACTCACGTAGAAAATGTGGACCTTACCAACAACAAGCGCTGTGAAACACGCCATTTCGAGATTTTCACCGACGAAAGTTCAGTAACAGTAATGAATAAGGTACACTCATTTTGTATCTATTTTGTGACTTTCTTTATTAAAAGGAATAGTTCTCTAAGGTGTAACGTGCAATTAGTACATAATTCAATTTCTTGAAGCAGTTTCACTTTGCAACCGGATATAAGAAATTTTATTTCGTATTCCGATCCCGATCGAGAGTTGTTGACTGGGAATGACGTGTTAATTTAATGTACATGTAACATCAAGCATTTTTTATATCACATTAAAAAAAACAAAAATATACACATAAACGTTGTAGAGTTATTTTTTGTAATTTTTTTTTTATCAATACAATGCATATCATAATTCCAATTGAATTATCTCCCTTAGACAGTGGTAAATAGATACAGTCATAATAAGAAAGATGATGACATACAAACAGACAGACAGAGTGACATGGCTCCAAAATCTATAGGTGTCTTCCTCTTATTGTAAAGTATTTCTGTACAAAATTTGAAAACTGTACAATGAAAACTGTTTGAGTTGTCGTGTCACAAAGAAAGTGTTCATAATAACAAAAATGATGACATACATACATACAGACAGACAAAGTGACATGAAACCCCCCCCCCCCCAAATCTATAGGTGTCTTCCTCTTATTGTAAACTATTCCTGTACAAAATCTGAAAACTGTACAATGAAAACTGTTGAGTTATTGTGTTGCAAAGAAAGTGTTCATAATTACAGAGATCATAACATACATACAGACAGACAGACAGACAAAGTGACATGACCCCAACATCTTTAGGCGTCTTACTCTTATTGTAAAATATTTCTGTACAAAATTTGAAAACTGTACGATAAAAACTTTTGAGTTATCGTGTCACAAAGAAAGTGTAGACGGACGGACGGACAATGTGATTACTATAGGGCTTTCCACATTTCATGCGGGGCGCTAATTAAAACGTTTACATCTGAATCTTTTTGGCATGGTTTATTAGATATTCTACCATGCACCAATTCACAGCAAAATTTGGACTCAAGAATCTCTTATTTACAAACAAAACAGCTCTTTTATCATTCCGAGGGAAATCACGAAAAATTCATATAAAATAATTGAGAGCTTGTATCACTCTTTCGATGTATTAACGAGCCATCACATAAAAAGTTGGTGTAATGAGCTACCTTAACTACGAATTGTTTCCCTAGCGTTATTTTCCCGCGTGATCATCGCGGACTCACAATATACAAACCTAATCTTAGAATCTCATCAAAACCGGAACAGACGGTGTGACGTCAAAAATATTGGATTTTTGTCGTCTTGAATACAAAAGAGTTCCACATCATGGCAGCCTCTATAGATAGAGGGAATTTCAATTTTTAACGTTTTCAAATTAGTACTGAAGCTTATCTAGGCCGTATATCAACAGAATAGTATGACAAATCTTTATCATATGATTAATCCTATCACTTATCATGTAAAAATCTTTTGGGTTGCCTTTCCAATTGATAGTTGTAACAAACCAAACTTGATGTTAACAATTGGTGGGGACCCAAGGACCTAAGTTCCCTGAATCTACTGAATTCTGACTAAATAAAATGATTATGTTTTTCTGGACAGTTTTATATTTTAAAAAATAGATCATGTTGGGGGGGGGGGGATTCGCCATTGTTATCAAATAGTCAAGAAAATATTTATTTTCGGACGAGGGCATTGAGGGAGAAAATAAAGAAACCTCATTGTTACGGCCCTGTGCGCTAAGCACGTCTACATTTGTGGTACATCAGTAAACAATTCTCAAAGCAACGTTAACTTGGGATACAATACAAATGAAAAATTATACAATATAAATGGAAAATATAAAATACAAATGAAAAATTATACAATACAAATGGAAAATATAGAATACAAATTGAATAATATTCAATTCAAAATAAAAATATAGAGTACAAAAGGAAAATTATACATTACAAAAGGAAAATTATACAATAGAAATGAAAAAAGATAAAATGTTGCAACGTTTGACATGCCATACCCTCCCTAGTGTATAAGTATTAATCAACTGTCAGACTATGTACATAATTCCTACTCAAATTGTTAATATTTTTCAATAGATTTACCTCGCCTGGGTCCCATTTGAAGCTAGAGGCCCCACTCCCCTTCGTTTCTTTAAAACAATTTCTCCAAATGCCATAATATTAAACTGAAACCGCGCATATATAAGACCCTAATTGGTACTTGATATATTCGGAAGAGAGTAATAAAATTTCAGATAAACTGACCAGTAATTGCATTATATATGAGAATGGATTTAATTTATACATTGACGCACATTTCTTTAGAATAAATCCATGTTAAACCACAGGTCTTTGGAATGGATTTATGCATCTCCCCTCCCCCTCCCGTCTTATTTTTTTTTCTGATCTGGGATCAGCACATTTATTTCTTTTTATATTCATGTTTTGTAAATATACATTAACAGGCGCGTATCTGCCTATACGCAAGTACGTAACTGCGTACACATCATTTGCTAGAGAGTGAGAGAGAGGGGCAGGAGGATAATTCGTACCCTCAAGTAGGACCTAAGGAAGGAGGGGGTTATAATTTTTAATAAACATCATAATTTCCATTCAATCATATTTAAATTAAGTCCTTTTGGAATTTCAAATTTTTAACATCATGTTGAATACCATTTTAATGTGCATTATATATATGTACATGTAGTAGACGGATTTAGGATATTCTTTGTTATGGGTAGCTTCTGTGGTTTACATGCTATTGAAAATGGTGACACTTTCTAACCCCTCCTCACCGACATGTACACTTTCCATAGTAAATTGCCGTAAGGGTTGGTTGTACTTTGCGTTGAAAACACGACTGTATCTTGCGTAGGGATGGTTGTATCCAAATGACGTTTGGCCATGGAGTATATGGCCCATCAAAATCGACTTTCGTGTCTTTGTTTCAAAATTAAGTGTATTTTGTGCAAGAATCCCGTTCTGACTCATATTATATTCTCATTGATCAAAATGAAGTAGAATTGGAATTATGACATCATTAAAAGGAGGCTTTGTCGCCTTTTCGATATTTTGTTTAATGAAAGATCATACTTGAGAAAGTGTGTCACTTTAATAGATATGTATTCCAAATGAATTCAAATATCTGCGACACATGTAACACTGTATTTGACAATGTCCATGCCGTTGGTCATTTTAGCACTTTACACAAAGATGTCCAACGAATGAAAAAATTGCGACAGTATGCAATGCGATCAGTGTATGATACGCATGAAGGAGGAATAACACACCAGAGAAATCTGATATGTACAATAATATTTCGAAATTGAAAAATTTCTCAAATTTATCTTATTTATTTCAAAATTGCAGTTTTAATAGAAAGTAATCTGGAAAAAAAAAAGAAATTAAAAAATCCCTGCTAGACTTGAACGCTCGAACTACGGATTTAACAGTCGACACTTTTACCACGGATCAACAGTCGACACGTTCACTACGGATCAGCAGTCGACACTTTTACCACGGATCAGCAGTCGACACTTTTACCACGGATCAGCAGTCGACACGTTCACTACAGATCAACAGTCGACACGTTAAAGCTAAGGAATATACATGTGTTGCTGATGCATATGACGATGTATATGTATTATTCCTGTGCGATTACCGGCGCAGACAAGAAATGAAGTATCGGGTAAAATGAAAGAGCAACGCATGAAAAACTGCTGGAATCTGGCCTGGTAGTTACCTGGCCGTACAAGGTGTATAATGTTCGATGTTAAGATTTCGTGAACTATCACAAATTTAGACCCAGGGTCGTATAGGTAGCAGAGAGGGTTCTTTAACGTACATCCCCCCCCCCCCCGTACTCTATATCCGTGATTCCTCACTTCTAATGCCGATCTGTTAATATCGTTCGTTATTCTGTATGGCAACACTTAGTGCACATAGCTCCACCCTATGTGCTCAAACAATAAACAATAAAAGAGAAAAAATACCCCAGTTTTATCACAGTAGCGGAAAAATATGTTTGGGGCGGGGCCAGATTTGAAATCCATAGACATTAGAACAGCTGTATCAGATATTTAGTTGATATTTGCTTCGGGACTTAACTGTGCAATTTTAGGCGATTTAATACGAGAGGCTGCATAGTTAAACTGTTGATCAATGGACAAATCAAACGCGATAGGGTTATTTAGAAGTTACATGTACATTAAATCCATAAGAATTGAAATAGTGTACGTGTATGCATTTAAGTTTATTTTAACATAAAACCTCACTGTGTGCAGGTTTTACTGAGTAAATATTGAAATTAATCGTACAAAAACAAAATATATGTACATTTGTAAGCAGCTCGCGTACGACGTTTTCACATTATGTATATTTCTATATTTAAAAAAGATACATGAAAACTTTTCAATATACTAATTTTTAAAATCAAAATTTAAACATTGCAATTAACATCAGAATAGTTTCCGTTTTCATGAAAGAAGAAGAAAGTAACTGACCTGAATGCAGTATAATTTTCGACTAGCTTGTTATGGTAGCGTTCATCCGAATGGTGCCGCAGCTGGACGTATCTAATGCGTGATCAGTCAATAGACCGGAATATTTTATCCGAGGTGCTGGGAACAGTTTAATGTGTTCTATTTCCCGAGGCCAGCGGCATTAATTTAGATAAATATTTTATGTTATTTATTGTTGCAATAATTTTGCTGAAGGAACGTTTAAGTTACAAGTTATATTATGCATTTAAATCATTTGTTTTAAAAACCGTGGATGTAAATCAGATATAGATTGCATGACAACTTGGCAAACAATCTTGCCTTTCCAAAACGATAACTTCTCGAAATTTTTACTACGCAGTATGCCATCAACACATTCAATGACGTTTTCAGTTCACCTGAGCTGAAAGCTCAAGTGAGCTTTTTTGATCACCTTTTGTATATCGTCTGTCTGTCCGTTCGTCTGCCTGCAAACTTTTCTCATTTTCATCTCCATAGCAATTGAACCTATTTCAATCAAACTTGGCAAAAATCGTCTTTGGGTGACATTGACTTTTACAAAATGTCCTCGAGTGACCGTTGTCTGAAGCCTTTTGCTTAATACTTATTTGTGTGATATATGACCAATACCTGTTCAAAAAATGTTTAAATAAGGCATTATCCTTATATAAGATATATGTTCTGAGTGACTTTGAACTTTTCAAAATGACCTTGACTCAAAAGTCCCTGTGTCAAGGAATATTTATAATAAATTTCTGATGAAAGGTTTATGAGATAGGAACAAGAGTACCGCAAACGGAACAATTTACGCCCATCGGACTGTGAAATTACACATGGAAGCATATTATGCAGTCTGACTCTGAAATGATACAACACACATCCTGAATAGAAAAGCCTTAAAGTGTGTCGTGGTGCACCAATCCATCTGACATGTGAACTGATTATGTATTTCTCTGAGATTGAGGTTGTGACAAAACGTCGGTGCAATATCTATGATGATAAAAAGTCCAGGAAACCATTTGATCTACTTTTAACCCTAAAGTAGGTCATGGTGCACCAATTGAGGACATGCGGGACGATGTGGCCTAGTCAATAAATATTTTTTTTCTCTTTTTCATGAAGCAACATTGGGATGTCCTTTACAATATGTATAAATTTCACGGCCACTTTCTAAGTATACAAGGGAGGTAATAAGCTTTGAATTATCCCCCTTTTCAAAAATTGTGAATTTTCCAAGATCATTTCTATTTTCAATAAAAAAAAAAATAATTTGATGGAATTTTTATATGCAGAATATAGAATAATTAATAATAACATGTTTCAATATAACCACATAATAAGAAATGGGAAAATTTTAAAACAATTTGGGGTGGAAATTAGTACTCAAAAACAGGATATTTCAGATACTAAATGAAGCACACTGTTAAAAAAAAACCCAAAAAACTTTCAATAGCTTTTTTGCAAACACTGTAATTAAAAGCAATTCATATACCTAACTTCCTGTAGAAATATGAAGGGATGAAGCTAACCTTGATTTTGACGTAAGCGTCTTTTAAGTTATATATTCATAATTCCAATTGCATAGTATTTTATTCGTGATGAGTAGTTCCACTTAGTCAGTGACTTCTTCAACTTTTTTGTACATAATATATCGGACATATGGTAGTTTAATATACTGTTGAATTATATTTGAAAGTTTGACCTTTTTGCACTTAAAGGTCATGTACATGTAAAGAGGAAACAACAACTTTTATGTATTGAAATGATGACTATATGATTATTTATTTCCTCAGGTAGATGATCATATGTGGACTTTCTCTGTCTGTCTGTCTGTCTGTCTGTCTGTCTCTGTCTCTGTCTCTCTCTCTCTCTCTCTCTCTCTCTCTCTCTCTCTCTCTCTCATCCAAGTGATATGATTACTTGTGTGTTATTGGGAGGGGGGGGGGGTATTTCAATACCATTGATGCTCATGCTTCGCGAAATATTTTTATTAATAATTTTCAAGCTTATTTTCTTTTCATATAAAACTACTTTTAAAATAATGGGGGAGGGGACAGTCTCAATTTATTTGTATTTCAAAATAAAAAATGCTCATTGTCAAAGCTTAATTCTTCGTGCCTGTTTTGGAATACATGTACATTGTTAAAAATTATATTTGTCTGTGAACCTATTGAAAGATTAAAAAAAATCATGACCATTGGACAAAAATTCAGTAAATGAAAACAAAATTAAAATTTCATGCGGGGGGATACGTGTATATACATGTACATGTATTATACAAGACATGGCTTCGGAAAAAACGTCTAGCTAGTTACAATTCGTCTTCCTTCAAACCATAGACCTTTACTACTTCGTTTGTAAACAAGATCAACAGCACTTCCGCTGCCATGGTAGCAAGTGTCGCTTGACTCGATCGTCTCCATGCTATTTTCAAGGAATTTATGTGTCGTATAAGTTGTGACTTTTCCATCTTTTTCTTTTTCGCACATCTGCTTCTCGCATACATTCTGACGTGTGTCATGCAGTTTACACAAGTTACCATTTCTGCAGCAGTGTTGAATTACCCAAACTTTGTTATGTTAGTAAAAATGATATGAAATATAAAATAGTTGGAGAGATAAAGCGTAGTTAGATTTACATGAAAATGCTTGGGAAAATTAAACATACCCTAGCATCGTTAATATTTGACCAAAAGTGTCGATCATCGTCATATGGGGGGGGGGGGGGTATTTTTCGCAAACAGTGATCGATTATAACAGCACCAGAATATAGTTCGTACGTTTCCAAGAAAAATTCGGAGAAATATGTGTACTGTCCTCGTTTCACACTACTATAGTAAATATCAACAAACGACCCTCATCTTTCACTTGCACCGAGTCATTGTTTACACACGATTGACTATATTTTTCTAAATGCCTAGATGCACATTGCATACATGTGGGAGTGATTTCGGTGACATATACTATCAAAATTACCATGTCGCATATTATATATGATAAATAATATATAATTACAGTGTATATGAAAAAGGAGATTTATATATCAAATAAAAATAAAACTTTTAAATCATTTGACAAAAATTTAATCAACTGATTTACACATGTGTCACGTCTTGTTAGCGGTATAAACTATGACATTAATTATAGATGTTATTGTAACATATGTTATTGATTTTTCTCGAGAAGCTTTAACTACGCTGCGTCCGGTTCTAAATTTATAATAAATTCGCAACCATCACGTGATTATTGTCCCGCATATCCTTAAGTTGAAATGCGAACTGATTATGTATTTCTCTGAGAGTGAGGTTGTGTGCCAAATGTCAGAGCAATACCTGTGACCGTACCGAAAATAATCTGGAAAACTGTTTGACCTACTTAAACTACTTAAACCCTAAAGTTGGTCATAGTGCACCAATCCAGCTGAAATGCTAACTGAACTTGTATTCCTCCGAGAGGAAGCCTTTGACTAAATATCAGGGCAATCAATATCTGAATCCGTATCGCTAGCGCCCTCGGTCGATAGCATATACGATAGTATTTTTGCAGCTAATGCGCATGCTTGGGCGCCATGGTGTGGCATTCTGGGATTTATATAGAACAGTAGTCTCGAATTTTATTTTACAGTTCAATTTTTGATGATGAAAACTTGTTAAACAAGTAATAAAAATGTGTTAAAACAAGTAGCGATCTGATTTTCATTCTGCAGGTTAATTATATAACACACGAGATCCACATACTGATATTGTAACATATATTCTGGTTCCCGTCCCCGCCACTTATTGATCACTCGTTTTGTGGTCGAGTAACCAGTCTAAGTTACAAGTAGCCCAAAATATATTAATTTGTTTTACATTATGAAATCATTGATAACGCTTATACACTTTTAATGTTTTAAATATCACTCTGGACATTCGGATATTAAGAACCGAATCAGACACCAAGAACCGGATCAGACACCAAGAACCGGGTCAAAGATTTAAAACGCCGTTTTGGGATATTCACTCACAGCGATCGTTTCACTCAGGTACTTGGATTTGCTGGTCATATTCAAGATCTGGTGAATGTAGTTTCCCTGGATGATTTTCCTTTTTTCATGAATGCGAATGACCTCGCATTAATTTGGATTAATTGCCATTTACCAATTACTATTCTTTGAATTACATTGAATGTACATGTAGGCTAATTATATACACTATCTTTCTATCACATTAGCAATACCGATAAATGAAATTCCCAAACATCATTTGCAGAAAATAGAAGTCTTTAAAAATCTATAAATTCTAAGTAATTTAAATTACTATGAGAAATTTTATAATTAATTAAGCATTTCTTACGACCTCTACTTGCATAGTACATGATAGATATGGATCTAGCACCCTAATCTTTTTTAAAATATAAGCTTGTGGGGGGGAAAAGCATGGAAAACTGCATGTTTGACTTATTTTTAGCCCAAAAGTAGGTCAAGCATAGACCAATCCAGCTGAAATGCAAATTCAACTTGTATTTCTCTCTAAATTTGTCTGATTTCTATAATTTTGAAAAATAATTCTATTTTCATCCCGACCCGACCATGGTACCAACTCTCTACACCATCGTCTTTAAACACGCTTTACAACGAAACCATTTTATTAAATTCAGTACAACAGTGTATCATTCTTGTTAACAATGTAGATTATTAATATTTGTCGTTTTTTCGTGGTGTGTGATATCTGTTTATGTAATATATGTCTCTTTGTAAAGACGTGGGTTGTATCGAAAATTTGAGTTTTACATGTAAATAATCAACAGTGTCGTGGCCTTTTCAGTGCTTATATTATACATATATTATAGGACAAAAATCCTAGATATAGGACTTTATAGGACATGATCAATTTTAGGATTTATGGGACACCTATGACCCATGCATACAGATATATAGTTAGAAATATCTTAAAGAACAACAGGACCATGATTAATCATGTTGCAAGCGAGGTAGTGCAGATCAAATTAATTGTGGCCTTTTAACTAGGATTTTGTTTCTATAGAATAGAACATCGAAAATCGTGAATTTTATTAGCTGCTTTTTAAAATACGATTTTAGAAAGAATAAATACTGAAAATAGTCGGGATCGCATTTGATGCAACACATTTCTATATACATTTATAACAAATCATTCTTTGAAAATGGAAATCGAAGAGTGATTCATTTTATAAATGCTATGAAGAACAGGACGAGCACAGAAGAGGCGGGGGTCAGGTGCCTTGGAAGCTGTTGACCCGTCACACTCACCATGAGCCCCCTGTCTTAATCAGGTAAACGGAGTAATTCATAGTCAAAACCATTATGAAAAGAACTGCCAAACTTTGCATAAAACATTCGACCCCAAAGACAGGCTGTGAATAATTCAACTTTATTTGATTGAGTAGCATTCGTCAGCAGATACTTTCCACATTCAATGATTATGGTGATATTATTTAGCACTGGGTAAAATTTGTAATTCTCAACCTCCTTTTAATTGATTGTTCAAACAAAGTAGAACAATTTAGCATAAACTACTGGAATAGCAAAGTGAACGTGGCGTGATGAAATAAATCGAATTTACTTTTGGTCATTCACACCCCAAGGAAACCGATTCGCTTCGTTTTCCCCCAGATGACATTATCCCTCGATTTGAATTTGATTGGGTCCTGACAGAATTCCTAATGTGACAAATATTTTAAGCAATGGATCAATAATGACTCAGATAACACATCAGCCGATATTGAAAAACTGTAACAGAACCCCGAGAATTGAAGTTTATATATGTACTAACGTTTTGTTGACATTGTGTCGTTATGGGTGTGTTAAGATGAGGATCGTGATACATCATATATATGTTTATGATTTATTCATAGTATGACTATATAGATATCCATCTTAACATGTTTCAACATTGATTTTATTTGTCGGGAATGTTTGTTTCGTTTATATATGTGTTATTTTACATCCCTTCGGAAATATTTCACTCATATAAAAGACATCACCAGCTGTAGGTGAAGTGCCACAAATGTTGACCTATGTCTGACGTTTACAGCTGTAGTAGTGAGGGTTGATGTTGACCTATGTCTGACGTTTACAGCTGTAGTAGTGAGGGTTTATGTTGACTTATGTCTGACGTTTACAGCTGTAGTAGTGAGAGTTTATGTTGACCTATGTCTGACGTTTACAGCTGTAGTAGTGAGGGTTTATGTTGACTTATGTCTGACGTTTACAGCTGTAGTAGTGAGAGTTTATGTTGACCTATGTCTGACGTTTACAGCTGTAGTAGTGAGGGTTAATGTTGACCTATGTCTGACGTTTACAGCTGTAGTAGTGAGAGTTTATGTTGACCTATGTCTGACGTTTACAGCTGTAGTAGTGAGGGTTAATGTTGACCTATGTCTGACGTTTACAGCTGTAGTAGTGAGGGTTTATGTTGACCTATGTCTGACGTTTACAGCTGTAGTAGTGAGGGTTAATGTTGACCTATGTCTGACGTTTACAGCTGTAGTAGTGAGGGTTAATGTTGACCTATGTCTGACGTTTACAGCTGTAGTAGTGAGGGTTTATGTTGACCTATGTCTGACGTTTACAGCTGTAGTAGTGAGGGTTTATGTTGACCTATGTCTGACGTTTACAGCTGTAGTAGTGAGGGTTTATGTTGACCTATGTCTGACGTTTACAGCTGTAGTAGTGAGGGTTTATGTTGACCTATGTCTGACGTTTACAGCTGTAGTAGTGAGGGTTGATGTTGACCTATGTCTGACGTTTACAGCTGTAGTAGTGAGGGTTGATGTTGACCTATGCCTGACGTTTACAGCTGTAGTAGTGAGGGTTTATGTTGACCTATGTCTGACGTTTACAGCTGTAGTAGTGAGGGTTTATGTTGACCTATGTCTGACGTTTACAGCTGTAGTAGTGAGGGTTGATGTTGACCTATGCCTGACGTTTACAGCTGTAGTAGTGAGGGTTTATGTTGACCTATGCCTGACGTTTACAGCTGTAGTAGTGAGGGTTTATGTTGACCTATGCCTGACGTTTACAGCTGTAGTAGTGAGGGTTGATGTTGACCTATGTCTGACGTTTACAGCTGTAGTAGTGAGGGTTGATGTTGACCTATGCCTGACGTTTACAGCTGTAGTAGTGAGGGTTGATGTTGACCTATGCCTGACGTTTACAGCTGTAGTAGTGAGGGTTGATGTTGACCTATGTCTGACGTTTACAGATGTAGTAGTGAGGGTTGATGTTGACCTATGTCTGACGTTTACAGCTGTAGTAGTGAGGGTTTATGCTGACCTATGCCTGACGTTTACATCTGTAGTAGTGAGGGTTGATGTTGACCTATGTCTGACGTTTACAGCTGTAGTAGTGAGGGTTTACGTTGACCTATGTCTGACGTTTACAGCTGTAGTAGTGAGGGTTGATGTTGACCTATGTCTGACGTTTACAGCTGTAGTAGTGAGGGTTGATGTTGACCTATGTCTGACGTTTACAGCTGTAGTAGTGAGGGTTGATGTTGACCTATATCTGACGTTTACAGCTGTAGTAGTGAGAGTTTATGTTGACCTATGTCTAACGTTTACAGCTGTAGTAGTGAGGGTTGATGTTGACCTATGTCTGACGTTTACAGCTGTAGTAGTGAGGGTTTATGTTGACCTATGCCTGACGTTTACAGCTGTAGTAGTGAGGGTTTATGTTGACCTATGCCATACGTTTACGGCTGTAGTAGTGAGGGTTTATGTTGACCTATGTCTGACGTTTACAGCTGTAGTAGTGAGGGTTTATATTGATCTATGTCTGACGTTTACCGCTGTAGTAGTGAGGGTTGATGTTGACCTATACCTAGTGATGGGCAATCGGACCAAAAACCATAATCGATTATCGGCAATAATCGGACACAAGTAATCGATTATAATCGGAATTGGCATTTAAGTGTTTTCCCCTTAAATTAGATGTAACAGAATTATTAAATGTATGGAAACAACATTTGAATTCTTTTTTGTTTCATTTGTTCACAGGTAAATAAATCAGGATTCCAATATATCAAGTGATGGAATTATCTATAATCTCAATGTATCAAAGATATCAGTGATAGGCTCCTTTATTTGACTGTTGAATGTCATTGTTGTTACCGTCCTTCATATCTCCCGCCATTTTGTTTGCTTATTTTTGATCGGGTTTGACATACAGAAAATAAAATTTGAACAAAGTTGAAGTGATTTCCGGATTTTGTTTGGTCAACGATGTCGGCGACTTTTATTTTGTAATCGATTAGTAGCATCGTAGGTCTCTGAACGACCGACAATCGATCATCGGCGACAATCGTTTCATCACTAATTAGTATAATAAATTGATCATACATACCATGACCAAAGATAGTAAAATAAAATAAATGTTTTGTACTTCGGCGATGCATTTTGTTTTTAGATCAGATTGTGACACTCTACAGCATGTTGCTGACGTAGTCTCCAAGTCCTCCAAAAGTAACGAGGCTGTGATAATAGAGGATGGAAATGTGAAATACTATGAATAGAAAGAGTATATAAAAACAACTTTTCAGCCTTTGAAAGGGATACGCAAGTTTCATCACTTCACTTTTTCAGCACTGCTGCCTGGAGTTGTATTATGCAGCGTTGATGTAGATGGCGACAAGGTCCCAGTAATCCTCAGTAATCACGACCAAATCAGTGTAAATCTACCACCAGAGAGAATGCCGGGCGGACTCAGTAGAGAACGACAGGAATATTTACACAAACATATCAGACCTCATGTCCGGGAATGTTTCAGGGACACAACATGTCCAGAATTTCATGAAGAATAAGTGAAAGTTTCAATTGTTTCCGACAATGATTAACGTCATTTCAACGTCATTTTTTGTAACGTCATTGAAATATTATCTTAACCTTTGACAGCCTATATCTCAGTAAATATGCTGAATATTTGACCCAAACTTCACATGTGTCTTTTTAATGTTGTTTTCTATCATATTCCATTAAAAAGTTAATTTTGATAATTTTTACCATAAGGGCCCTTTTTGTATGGGACGGCTCATTTATTTCCTCCCTCGTTTCTCTCCTCCGAAAATAAATCTTAATTTATTTGAAATAAACAAGAAATGTATTAGGCTAGGTGCGTGAGTTACAAGATCGCCTTTATATAATATTTTTCTCAGTACATATCTATATGACCGCTCATTTTGATATATTAAACAAAATATAACAACATATATACATAAAGTACGTTTCGATTTGTTAGGGCGGGGTTGGGAGGGATTATAGCATGACCTTGCAATCTTGTAACGTACGTCGAAATGCCCACACACGCGTCTGTCTTACTGGTGGCAGGGGGACAGTTTTTTTTGTTCTGAAACATGTGGGTAGGGGGTATACATCAAAGTCAGATTATGACAGAGTAATGAAAAATCATATTTCCCTTTTATATCTTTTATATCTATGTATTTCCTATTGATGTTGTTAGTAAATTATGACCCTAAATTACATGTAATCTATAAATACTGGTGCTGGTGCACAAAACATGCTCTGACCAGGTGCCTCCTTTTTGCTTTGATTTTCTCTCATTTTGGGCTAATCCACACACTCACACACATCCACACCACCACAGTACCAAACATGGGGATTTAGACACTGTGCAGAATCAAGAACCCTGTCTGTCCTTCTGAAAAATCTACGTTTCATATGGGGCTATCCACCTTCCCTCTCAGCTACAGACCTTTTGCTAGACCATGCATGTTTTCACCGGAACTTCTTCAGCAACTGACCACGTGTCTTAGTTTCGTATTTGCACCCATCGATATGCTAGGAACCATGGTGACATCTACATGTTGTATATCAGCATTTTTATTAAGCATTCAGTTACATTTTATATGTATCCTAAAAATATTCTATACATTTTTACATATGTAATATTTCAAATATGGGGTATTTCCATTTTTTTTTAACCGGGCCTATAGTGCGAAACTGTCCCCTGCTATCGCTATTTATAGTGCGCGCCAGATCGGTCGTGCGTAAAATGATCACTAACAATTCCGTAAATATAACTTCAAAACCTTTAAGATTTCTCCCTCGTCTCTCTCCTTTAAGATATACATTTGATTTCTCCCTCGTTTCTCTCCTGTAAGATATACATTTGATTTCTCCCTCGTCTCTCTCCTTTAAGATATACATTTGATTTCTCCCTCGTCTCTGTCCTTTAAGATATACATTTGATTTCTCCCTCGTCTCTCTCCTTTAAGATATACATTTGATTTCTCCCTCGATTCTCTCCTCCGAAAATAAATCTTTTCTTGACTAAACTAATTTCAAATAAACAACAAGAAATGTATTAGGTTTGATACGCTCGTTACAAGATCGCAATCAGACAAAGGTGTGCTAAGGAAATCATGTATTTACTTTAAACTAGAAACAAAGCTTTTTCTAAATACTATCTTCAATTTATCCATCCTTTGCTTTATCAGTTGACCAACGGCCAGGATGTTTAAGAATTCTATCAGGAACATTATTGTTAGAAGCAGCAGAGGCACCCCACTCCGAAAACTATGCAAAGAATACTTTACTGTCAGGGCCAATGTTGCTCCACGTGGATAACAAAATTTCCCTTGCTCTAGTGTACAAAAAATGTTTGACTTATTATAAGGAATATTTAAACACCTAAGAATTCCATGAAACTTATAGCTGTAAATAAATAGCCACCTAAAGCAACGTTCAAATGCAATAAAGAAATATATTTGTTCAACCAAGTAATTGGACACAATTGATTTCCAGTTTCTGCTGTGATGATCGTGTTTCCGCTTCTGTACACATCGGTTGTTTTGATTTCTAGTGTCCGATTTCGCGCACTTGATTACATGAGGTAAGGCTTTTACTACAGCACCAATATTAGGATCTTGTGAAAACTCCAAAACATCCCGCCAATGACCTTGACAGTTCTGCAGTATCTGGCGAAAATATCAGGATAATAAATGATAAAACACTGATGAAAGTATATCAAAGTTAACGCGACATAAGCACGATCAAAATACTAAAATAAATGTTCAATATTGGAGTACATAGTTCTCCAGTCTCATTCAAAATTCACAACACAAGAGAAAACAGTCATCTCTTCGGGAGTACAGTCCTCCCAGATTTACCATCGTCTGAACTATAGATGCTCATAAGTAAACTCTCTGAACAGGACTTAACTGATAAAACGCTAAATCAAGGTAACGTGACATATATTCACGATCAAATATATTCAATATTGGAGTACAGTTTTCTACAATCTGATTCGGAATTCATTAGAGAAAAACCGTCATCTCTCAGGGAGTACTGTCCTCCCAGATTTACGATGTATCCATTAGATCGTCTAAACTGTAATTACTTGTAGTATCACATAGTAGTGGATATTTTTGTGCAATTTTTAACACATATATATGCTTTCAAAATCTGATATCTCAACAAGTGAACACTTCTCTGAAAATTGGTTTATGGGATCTGACGTGATTCTCGCCTCAGGAGATCTTGTCAGCCGTGATCTTTGCAGTAATTTTGTATAGGGACATAATTTTGCGAAATGTCCGTGTACAGTCCCTGAAACGTTCTACTTTACCATTTTTCCGTGCGTTCTCCGTTTACAGTTTTGCGCTCACATTGCTTCTACCGTTCACAAAGCGTTCACCGTTCACTGCCGTTAGGAACACCAAAGTGAAAGGATCGATTTTCACAGCAAGGCAGAAATGAACAATTGTACCGCAAACGGTACAATATACGCCCGTTGGACAGTGAAATTCAACCTGGAAGCATATTGTGCACTCTGAATTAATACAACACACATCCTGAATAGGAAAGCCTTAAAGTGGATCATGGTGCACCAATTCATCTGACATGTGAACTGGTTATGTATTTCTCTAAGAGTGAGGTTGTGACAAAATGTCGAAGCAATATTTATCTATGATTTTAAAAAGTCCAGGAAACCATTTGATCTACTTTTATCCCAAAAGTAGGTTATGGTGCACCAATTAAGTTGAAATGTGAACTAATTATGTATTTCTCTGAAAGGGAGGTTATGACTAAATTTCAGAGGAATACCTGTGACCATACCAAAAACAATCTGGAAAACTGTTTGACCTACCTTTACCCCTAAAGTACTGTAGGTCGTAGTGCGCCAATCCAGCTAAAATGTTAACTGCACTTGTCTTCCTCCGCAAGGGAGCCTTTGACTAAATATCAGGGCAATATATGTATCCGTAATGAAAAAAGCCCGGGAAACTGTTTGACCTATTTTCCCCCAAAAAAGTAGGTCAATGATTGACCAATCCAGCTGAAATGCAAACTGAACTTGTATTCCTCCAAGAGGAAACCTTTGACTAAATTTCAGGGCAATATCTGTATCCATAATGAAAAAAGCCCAGAAAACTGTTTGACCTACTTTTAGTCCTAATGTAGGTCACGGACGGACCAATCCAGCTGAAATACACACTGAACTTGTATTCCCCTGAAAGGAATCTTATGTGTAAATTTCAGGGCAATATCTGTATCTGTAACGAAAAAATATCCGAAAAACTTTGACCTACTTAAGCCCTAAAGTAGGTCAAGGATGAACCAATCCAGCTGAAATGCAAACTCACTCCTACAATTCTTGAGGAAAATATTGTAACCAAATTTCAAAGTTGTACATGCATCAATTACGGAAAAAAGTCCGGAAAATATTACCCCGGACGGACAGCCAGCCAGCCGGACGGACGCACGGACAGCGCCACAACATAATACATCCCGCCTAATGACGGGCGTATAAAAAGGAACGTTTGCGAAAGAGTGAAAGTAAACTTTACTATTACATCAGAAATTTAATTTATAAAGTGCAGATATCAGGATTATCAACTGCGAAAATTCAAGGAAAACTGCGAATTACTCATCTATATCAAAGAATAGAATAAATCATTGTTATCATCATTACAAAACACAACTGTGGATCACTCATCAATATCAAAGAATAGAATAAATCATTGCTATCATCATTACAAAACACAACTGTGGATCACTCATCAATATCAAAGAATAGAATAAATCAGTGTTATTATCATTACAAAACACAACTGCAGATCACTCATCAATATCAAAGAATAGAATAAATCATTGTTATTATCATTACAAAACATAAGTATTATTTGGTTAAAAAGTGGGAGAAGTTCTGAATGAGAAAAAATGTAAGAGCCTGCAGTTACTTATATACATGTACATGTAGCGAAGAATGAGCAACGAGCGTTGGTACGTGTACGAAAATGAGGCAGTTTCGGTTAATAAATACCTCAATTATTATCTTAACATTTTCAAGTTTCCTTAAGCCCCCCCCCCCTTACATGTACTTAAAAATAACCGATGCTACAGTTTAATGCTCATTCGTGCCCGAATCTCTAATTGATTTGACATGTATTTCTGATTATATTCCTATATTTATGAAAGACATTGTCAATAATTGTATTTACTCCTTTCCCCAAATTTGAAACTTTTGTATCGTTTATCTCCAATGAAATTTTTCTCGTAAATTTCTGCCCCACATATGATATACGTATAATTCAGCACAATAAACAGGTTATCCGTATCAGAAATATACAAATATTGCACAATCTAAATGTAAATTCATGGTCACGCTATCGATTTTGTACGTACATTAATTCTGGGATCATTTCCTCAGGTCGATTATGGCATGTACATTGTGTATAAAATGTACAATATCATACAAATCTTGATTTACATGTATATGCTAAAATATTCGATAATCTTGTTATTCATATGCGAATACCTTGATTAATATTCGATAATCTTGATATTTATCTGCTAATTTTTTTTATTTTTTTGCGACCCTTATGTGGCCCCATCCTATAGTCTATAGGGGGCATGATCTGAGCAAATTTGAATCTACTTTATATCAGGAAGCTTTCAGTCAAGATTTTCTTTATATATTCGCATGTTTAACTTTAATCCCCTATAGTGACCCCAACATACCCCCTTTGGGTCATGATTTTTACAAATTTGAATCTTCAATATGTCGGAAAGCTTTCATGTAAATTTTATCTTTTCTGGCCCAGTGGTTCTTGAGAAGATTTTTAAATGACCCCACTCTATTTTTGCATTTTTAAGATTATCTCCCCTTTGAAGAGGACATAACCCTTCATTTTAAAAAAAAAATTGAATCCCCTTTACCCAATTATGCTTTAAGTTTGTTTGAAATTGGCCAGTGGTTCTGGAGGAGAAAATGAAAATGTGAAAAGTTTACGCCGACAGACGATGGACAAATTTTGATCAGAAAATCTCACTTGAGCCTTTGGCTCAGGTCAGCTAAAAATGCAATTTAGGATGGGTTCATTTAAAAATATTCTTCTCAAGAACCACTTGGCGAGAAAAGTTCAAATTTACACGGAAGCTTTCTGACTTAGTGCAGATTCAAGATTGTGAAATTCATGGTCCCTGGGGGAAGAGTGGGGCCACAATAGGGAATCAAAGTTTTACATGCGAATATATACCAAAAAAATCTTTATAAGTCTTCTTCTCAAGAACCACTAGTTCAGAAAAGTTTAAATTTACATGACAGCTTTCTGGCATTGTGCAGATTCATGTTTATAAAAATCGTAGCCCAGGGGGTAGGTTGGGGCCACAATAGGGGATCAAAATTTTGCATGCGAATATATAGGGGAAAAAATTAAAATATGGGCCGAGTTGACTCAGGTGAGTTATGTGGCCCATGGGCCTCTTATGTTAATATTGCATTACAAATGTTACATTGGGGAGGGCATTCAAGCCCTATGAACATATTTCTTGTGGGGTTTTTTTTTAATCTGGGACGTCAAAATGAAGATGCGGTGTTTTCAACGTTATTGATTATGACATTACTTTGGAAAATATCAAAACGCGATCGGAACCCCTCGCCCTTTACTACGAAGTAACGGAGTAAAGGGCGGGGTGTTCAAAAGCGATGCTTGTTATTTTTCAAATGCTAAATAACAAAACAAAATGCGGTCAACATTACGTCAAAACATTGTATGTAAGAAGGTAAATACAATAGAAAATGTTTAGTTTAGCTTATTGAAACATCTCATTGGTATGATACAGTTATATAATAATCAAGTAACAATATACTAGTGAGTATAACCATGTGAACAGAAAATGTAAAAATAAAATATGTCTTTCAGGTGTTTTTTAAAAAGTCTATGAGATGATATACTCTTCACACTGACATATGGCTATAACTGACATAGCGTTGTAATAGTGATTTAAAGTTAATGAGCTATCAGGAACAGACATGTACATATTATAGTATAATTATATAGGTTCCTTTTTTCACTGACGACGAAGTTATCAGAATTGAAGTTACGCCAACTCTACTTCCCATAATTCCCTGAACGCGCAAGCGCATTTGAAGTTCTTCGTACCATAATTAGTCAGCCTGCGGGATGACTTATGATAGAATCTCCAGTAATGTGAATATAAATTAATGTTAACTTTGTCTTCCAAGGTTTGATACAACAGAATAATGATACTAAGATGTGCTAAAATGAGATCAATTATGATACAGAGAAAGCCCGTCAAGGAAAAAGATTAGAGTTTGTACAATGTAATGAAGTGTAAGACGGTTATTCAGTCTGAATGATGTATTGTTCGTGCCGAAACAGAAAATGCACGACATTTCACATACATTATAAAAAAAAAACCCCATTTTATAATCATAGGCCAATGCTATCGTGATTGATTCATCGATGGTTTCAACAAGATTTTGTCACGCAGGGCTGTGAGAAGTGCTACTGGTGACAAAAATCCATCGTGCCTAGCCCAGGAGTGTATGAATAGTATTTACAGGTAGGTTCACGATTAATCTAGATATAGATAGATTATATAGATACAGGTGTGATTTCAATGATTTTAGTGTGCCCCATATTAAGTATCGATTGTTGTTTAGTAAAGTCAGGCTACTTTTGATCTTGAATACAGTTACGATTTGAATTTGTGGTCTCAAAGCTTAAACCGTGAAAATAGTACAAAGTGTGGATATTCAAAAATGGTATTAAAATCGCATGTTTTCCTTTGAAAACAAAAAGTTATGCAGCTGGACACATTCTATGTAATAATGGTGATTTAGTCTAATTAAGTCAAAATAATCATATATAGGCCCAAAGGGAAATGAGACCCATATTGCAAATCTAAATTCACAATAAAATAAAATACCGTAGATCTATTGTGATTTATCTGACAGAACCGGTTGATGATTCAGCGAAATTAAAGAGGGTTTGTAAATTCTTTTATTTTCAAGATAAATTACGTAATATGTGACGTAAGTCCATTTCTTCCGGTGTTCAAATTCATTGATATATTGTTATTGTTTGTCAAGAATAAAACTTTTCAAATTTACCGCTTAAAATCTTAGGATGCATTAAAACACATACTAAATTTATAAAATTTATAATCTTCTTACGACAGTATGCATTTTCTTCAAGACTCGGTATCTTTTAACTGTAGATCTACTGCAGCACTTATCCAAAGAACGATTAAGCTATGTACAGATGTATGAGAGATTTATAAAGACACCATCTGCTTTCCATTATATCACAAAAACAGTGTTTATCACTGATTGAACTGCCATGGACTTATAACAGTGTTCAGAGTTATGATTAATCATTCTAAATATTAAACTGAGCCTTGTCCGAATGATTGATAAGATTGCAAACCAGAGTAGATTTGACATCCCAAATGCAAGCCATATAATGCCAGCCAAAAGAAATAAAAATGGGAATTATTAATTATATCGTGGTTGTTTTCAGTATGAAAAAAAAAGTTGAACAAAGAATTGGGTTTAGTGATAGACCAAAACCTAAATCCTACAGTTAGCTGCGATTCTAAATACAAAACCTAAATCCTACAGTTAGCTGCGATTCTAAATACAAAACCTAAATCCTACAGTTAGCTGCGATTCTAAATACAAAACCTAAATCCTACAGTTAGCTGCGATTCTAAATACAAAACCTAAATCCTACAGTTAGCTGCGATTCTAAATACAAAACCTAAATCCTACAGTTAGCTGCGATTCTAAATACAAAACCTAAATCCTACAGTTAGCTGCGATTCTAAATACAAAACCTAAATCCTACAGTTAGCTGCGATTCTAAATACAGTGTATATCAGACATGTTTTTTCATAATTATTTATTTCACTCTCTAAAATGTGTAAAAAAAAAAAAAAAAAAAAAAAAAAAAAAAAAAACACCAATTTTGTAACGTCATTTGAAAACTTTCAGAAAATATAGATACCCAGGGTTTTCTTTCATTTTAGAGGGTAAAATAAATAACTATAGAAATGAAATACTAGTAAACAGTCTTAAATCTAAGTGTAACAAAAACCAGTCACGCAGCACCTGTAAGATATATAAATGAGGAATCGCTTTAATTGAATTAGTGCTAAATGTTATCGTTTACAATGTGTTGTTGTTGTTTTCTCTTTTTTTGGTAGTTTATCACCAACAAAATGAAGATTATTGCAGTTATCCTATCGCTGTATTATTTGTCCAACTCCACATTTATTTTGACGAGTGTGGAACACAACACAACGATACAAAAGTGTATACATGACTATGGAGGAATTAATATTTGCTTGGCAAAATACAAAATAAACTCTCAGTTTAATCAGGGAACTGGCAATAGTTCACAGAAATATCATGTCGATTGTCACTTTGTTGGAAGCTGGTGTCCTGGTAAATACCTCAGTAGCTGTGTTCCAGTAGAATACGACGTAAGCGAGCCCAATGGAAAAACTGGAGACAAATATGCCATGGTGTCATTTTGTTCAACGCAAAATAAAACCGCATCAAGAAAGAGCTGTTTTTTGCCAATTGATCAGAACAATATTTGGCACCAAGTACCGGTATTCTCACGCCATACAAAAGTTACATATGCTAGTAAACAATGCTCTGAATGTCACGGGGAGGAAGACATCATTCCATGGTCGATTGGTGTATCATGCCCCAGTGTTATAGATCTTAACACCTATTCTGTAACCAGTGCCCTTTGGGAAGATCTTAAACGTCAGAATTGTTCCATTTATTTTACTCCACCACGAAATAGCAACCTGATTCCCTGCAATATCTCTCTTACTACTCAACAAAATGTTGCCGGGAAGCAGGAGGATTTGGAATTAGGAAATGTTGGCAAAAGTTCCAGGAATCAGTATGGTTATTATCGAAGAGTATTCTGTAATTTGTGTATCACGGAGGCGAGACAAAGAGAATTAAATCTCTCTCAGTTGGACGAAAACATCCTCCACAGAAACTGTAACATGCATACGTGTATCGAAATAGATAGTAAACTAGACACGTTCGCTGATTCAGAGACAGTATTATCCGAGGAGCGCAGAAATTGTCTAACTTATGGCTGTACATTTCCTTCTTGGGATATTGTGTCAAATTTCAATAATGTGTATAATGAAAGACCGGCAGATAACTCATCTCATTACGTCGCACACGTGAATTTTACGTCGCTGTGCGTTGAAAATGAAGAATACGAAACCTGGTGTGAAAACAAAATTTATGTTACCCGTTTACAAAATAACTTAAACAGTCATAGTTACCGCGAACTATTTTCCATCCTTGACATGTCAGCGGAGGGAAATGAACGCTTCTCTCCAGAATGCAAATTAGCAGAAATATATGACCCCTACCAAGTAAGTCTCGAGCATCACTTATTGGTTTAAAAGCAACAGTATTGATAATAACAGTTCATACATTGTATTCAATGAAGGTATGACAAGTATAACCAAGAAGTTGCAAGATTCTAAGAAAATTTTATATTTACACTCAGTGGGTAATGCTGAACTAAAGACACATTATTCTAAGTTTAAAATACCTAATATGTGCACGGTGCTACAGTTGGGGCCAGCGCAGGCAGCTAGTGTATACTTTTATTTATCACATATGTGCCCCTTCATCCAGTGGATATCACTCATATGATAAATCATTCATATCCTATAGTACATGTAGGTGTTCATACTCCGTGTTACGTAATGTGCATAGGAACTGGATCAGGGTGACAGAATTTCTTTTTCTTTTTTAATTGTAAAAATTGATGGAAGTGGCACAGGTGTTATTAAATTCTTCAAAATTTGAAAACAATGAATTTATATGTGAAGTAATTAGTGACGATCGAGGGAACAGGCCTGTCATTTTCATTTTCTAGCCTATTTATATAATTCTGATTCCATAATTTTTCTGGGAGTTATGCCCCTTTTGAACTTAGAATTTCCAGCCCGTCTGTCTTGTTATTGCAGTAATGCATAGCATTACCATTCATTATGTGAGGCATTGTCAATCAATGTTGGAGCGTGAGGTATGTGATTAAAACGTGAAACAACCTGCACCTCGGCGTTGCATACAATCCATGATCATATTTTGTATCGATTGTAGACTATTCTCAATGATCAAGGAAATAAAAATACATTTAAAGGAAAAAACACAACACATTAGGTGACATGAACTGAAATCGTTTTTCTTGAAGCTCAAAATGAAAACCTTGTCAGAACTGATCATGTCTTACAATGTAAATCTTTCTGAGTGGTACATGTAGAAAACCCGATAGGTTACATTTGGAAGCAAACACACCAAGATCTTTTATCACATATTTATTAATGTAAATGTTTTTCTCATTTAAAAATGATCTTTTATGAATAAAACATTTCATTTTACTAGGTCACCTGAGTTAACTGAGGTGACCTATTGCAATTGGTTGTCGTCCGTCGTCGTGCGTTAACAATTGAACATTTTTAACTTCTTGATAACTACCAGTCCAACTCGTTTCAAATTTGGTATGAAGCATCTTTGGGACAAGGGGGCATAAATTGTAAATTTCAGTACTCCAGCACCCCTGGGGCCGTAGGAGCGGGGCAAAAACTGCCCAAAATTGAACAATTTTCAAAAATCTTCTCAAAAACCGCACACGTGTAAGAAAAACTAAATGTAATGTGATGTAGAGCAGGAAGGCCCTTCCAAAATTGTAACTTTCATGATCCCCGGTGTAGGGGTTCTGACCCCAGGGCAGGACCAAACTTACTATATAGTGTCTATGTGTAAAACATCTTTAGTGTTTTTGGTACTAAATTGAAACTAAATGGATATTTAGAAAGAGCAGGTAGTCTTTTACCAAAATTGTAAATTTGATGATCCCCAGAGTAGGGGTTCTGAACCCAGGTTGGGGCCAAACTTAGTATATAGTATTTATGTGTAAGTTTGTTGATACTGTATAAAACTAAATACATACTTAGGAATAGCAGAAAAGGATGTACCAAAATGGTGGATATCACAACCCAGGGTTTTGGCTCTAGGATGGGTCCAAATTAGTCATATCTTTTGATGTTTTAATGTTAATTTATGTAAAGCCTCTCATCAGTATATGCACTTTTGAGGGCAGTGAAGTTTTAAGAACACGTCTTGTTTATACTGTTGCTGAACATTAGAATTTAGCTTAGATATTTAGTACAGATTTTTTTTCTAGATTTCATAGCCCTTGGGAGTAGTGATACTTTTCATCACTAGTACTCAGGTGACAGATAAGGCCTGTGGGTCTCTTGTTTATATTTCCCCAACGAACTATTTGTAGCGGTGTAATGTTAACGTTACGAAAGTAGTTCGGGTTGATGTAAATAAAACAGAATATTTTGGAAATGTAAATTTAATGGTCTATTAGGATAAACTATGTGATAAAAAGAATCCCCCATAGTTTGTGGTTAGATATGATTATTATCCAACTCGTTGTGTGTTTTTCAATCCTCTCGTCAATGCTCTGGGATAAAAGAAAACATCCAACTCATTGGATAACAAGAGATGTTTGTAAGACATATATGCCCCCCCCCCACCCACCCCACCCCCCTGGTGCAAAATTGAAAAGGGTTATGTACATGCATCATTTAATTGATGGTAGAATCACTATGTAAATGTTTGGACTGTTGGTTTTGATATTTTTATTTCACATTTACTCATTCTCCGACTTCTAGTACCGGTATTGCTTCAAAGAATTGAAATTAAATACCCCCGGTACAATTAAAATTCTAAGAATCCGTATTTGTGCATTTTTCTGTTTTAAAATTTAGCAACATATTTAATTGATGATGGTGGTTACTCTTTAAAAAATCCTATTTGATATCCTTCATTGTAATACGTATTTTGACTAAATTGGCTGAAAAACATTAACATGTATATACAATAGATTAAAAAAAAATCGGGGAAACATAAGCGAAAAAAATAATAATTAAGAATTGTAAGGCGAGAAACCATAGAAGAAACACGACAAGTCTGATTATCCGCCGCTGTTCACTCTGTCCGCAAAACAAGTTTATCTCTCAAACGCGTTCTTAATACGTGACTGGATTTTTTATAAAACTCTTTATAAATGATACCCGTATTTCTACGTACACGTGTTTCTCGACTTGAGGAGAATATGGAAATAGAAAGTCTTTGGGACGAAACCATTGACGATATCATCTTGTCTCAAGCTACAAGTGAGATTTAGCGCAAATATCTATTTAAAGAACTTAGTCTGAGTCAGTTATCCGTGTTTGATATATGCAATTTTGATCTGGAGGAACTTCATACAGTAGACAGTGATGTTGGGGTTTTTTCTCTCGAAAATGTGGGCGGGGTTTGAAGAAAAGTGTGGGTTATGTACGATATTTAGGCCTATATCAAGAATATTAATATGAACAATTAATGTCTTTCTTTTCTCTAGCTGTATGTGTCTAGATTTTAATTGTTTACTTTGGTTTATCTCAGAAACATCATAAATGTAAAGCAATAAAAATGTACCTAAGTAGTTAGAATAACCTTAACAAGGTTTATGTTTAATAAAGCAATTTATTTTAAAAATTGGCTATTTTATATTTTGGTTACGGCTGTCTTCACTTGTATGCTATTGTGTAGTTGTATTCTTCAGTTGGTATCTATTAGATTTTAAAAATTGTATTTCTACCAAGATTCTTTGTATAACCCAGGGTAAACAGCCCCCCTCCCCTTTCCTATTTTTCAGGAACCGTTTTATCCATTCGCCGATTTTATCCGGTCCTTTGTTTTAGTTAACAAAGTCTCTTTCAGCCAATCAGATTGTCGCGCAAGGCTTCATTTTCTTTGTTTAGTTGGAGTGTTGCCACGGAAAAATTTAGGAAGAAAAAGCAACCTCCACCTCTACTCCTTTTAAGGCACATTTGCTGTCTCCTTTGGTCTGTTTTATGCACCACTTTTGTTTCCAGTAAAGATTTGTGATATCGTATTTTATCGCATTTGTTTTTTGTAACAATATTGTGGCTGAGAGAACGCTGTTGTGTATTACTTTTATATATTACATTTCTAGTCAAGATGCGGGTATGTCTCCCAGTCAATTTTGTTCTGTATTTTTAGGACTCACACTTTTCGTCATTTTTAATAAATGGCAATCTTTTACACCTAACATGTTTTTCTGTTATGATTTACATGGAAACAAATAGGGCTGCAATGTTGCCCTGGAGTAAGAGCAAATTTAACATAAATTAACTTAAGATGACCCTATATATGAAATGGTAATAATATGTGTATGTTTACGTTTGCAGGAAATATTATTTGAATTTTTTCTTCTCCATATCAAGAGGGGAACATCTCGTTCAGGACAATTTCTTTGACTAAGTATCAATGTCTGTTCTTGAACTTATGGTGGGGTATATTTAAGGATAAAAATTCTTTTCATGATCTGTTATATGGGAATTCGGTTGCAAATATTGCAGAGGGCTAAATATGAAAAGAAGAACTTGATACATTGTCAGAATGAGTTAAAAGCATAAGAGGAATATTAAAATCCTGCATTAGACATATTAAAACAAAAGTACGTATCATCTATCCTTCTGTGTTTAGTAAACCAAAAGTGATAAAAGAATTAGATAGGTTACATGAGGAATATGTTTTGGTTCCAGCTGACGAAGCTTGTAACAACATTGTCTTTGTTTGTAAGACTCATTATTACAACTGTATTTTAAACGAACTTGGCATTAATTCCACCTTTGGTAATCGTACTTATACTCCAACTGCCCTTTCAAAAGATGAAATTCTTCAAAACCATGCTTCAGTTTTAGACACATTTAATATCCCAGTCAATGGGTCGAATGAATATGAGTTATCGTACCTATGCTGGATTCCTAAACTACATACGTGTGCATGTAATAATAATAATAAATTCTTTATTTAGACAGGATAGCACAATTAGTACAAATGACTAGTTTACATTGTGGTCCTGTATAAAACATATTCACAGACAGATAAATGAGAGAATAGAAAAATAGATAACATAATATAAAATATATACATAAAATATACACACGATATCACGGGGGGGGGGATAAACATATACATATCTATATATCACTTATTTGAGTAATAATGCTGCAAATATGCTGATTTAAAAGATGTAATAGAACAACAGCTTCTGACAGACTCGGGCAACTGATTCCATAAATTGTGGAGGATACCTTAAAAGACCGTTTATAATATTCAGTTCGAACTTTTGGTAAATATAAAATGCCACTATCGCTACTTCTTGTTGTTCTGGAACTAACCTGGCTGACAAAACTAAAAACGTTCATATATTCTGGTGTCATGTTATTAAGAACCTTAAAAGCAAGCACTAGTTTTCTATATACAAAATAATCATGAACAGGCATCCATTTAAGAACACTAAAAATATCAGCTGTAGAAGTCTGAGTTACTTTCACCTTCAATATAATTCTGGCTGCCCTTTTCTGTAACTTAAAAAGTCTGTCAATAAAAACCCTGTTTTTGGCTGAGCACCAAACTGTGCAACAATAATTAAAATGAGGAAATATAACAGTGTTAAAATTTTTCAATAATGCTGCATTTGATATAAAAGTTTGTAGACGACGTAAAATGCCTATTTTCTGTGAAAGAATCAATGTGTACAGACCAAGTTAGACATTCATCTATTTGTACACCAAGAAGTTTGGCCGTTTTAACAGTATCTAAAATATTTTCTCCTACTTTGATACACATTTGTCTACATTTTGAGAGTTTTTGTGCAGTGCCAATCAACATACATTGTGTTTTCGCTAAATTCATCTTAAGTTTATTACTTTCCATCCATTTCATAGAGTTTAAAAGATCATCATGTAACCTTTGCTCAATAACATCAATAGATTGATGTGAAACATCCTGAGATGTATCATCTGCATATATAGAGACATTTGAGTGCTTTAGGCATTTAGGATAATCGTTAACAACATAAAAACCCTTACAAACAAAGATACATTGTTGGATCCAGTAAGTGCTCTAACAAGCCCCTAAATATTCACAGCTGTGAAAGAGAAACTTCAAACTTACTGTGCGACTACATATGCCAGAAGTGGTGTTATCTCGGCAGAATAGAGCAAGCAAACAAGTGTGTGGCAGTTTTTGTCATGGCTTTACTTATTTTAAAATATTTATTAGGAACGTGGTGTTAAAGAGGAGGGGGACTTCTTCCTAATTTTATGGTGGGTACTACGGGGAAATAAATTCATAAGCCTATCGTAGCTACCCCCCACCGGAAATTTCCGACTTGAATTCGGATGTTGGCTGTCTTCCTGCATAACATACATCTGTAATTTGGCACGCTTGCTTACTAATTGTTATATTCTCTGTTGACAAATAGTGCAGTAATTTTTCTTTTAAACAAACTCTACAGATTTCGATGTCCGCTCAAGTTAAGGTAGATAAGTACTCAATGTTTATTAGTTGAATTTAAATAGAACCAAGACATATTTCTTTTAAAAATCTCGGCTATAAATGATGCAGTTATATAGGTAATTTTCCTATGTACAAATCTTACATTGTCTGTGATTGGTCGATTTTTTACTGCTGCAAAAATTATTTTTACTACTGTTATGAATATCTAATTGTGGGTAGCTTTGGCCAGTGTTTTATTTTTACTAGTAGTGAAATTATTTTTACTGGTAGTAAAATTTAATTTTACTGGTATTATAAATAAATAACTGTGGGTAGGATAGCCACTCATGTATTCTTATTGTAGTAAAAATATTATTCCTTTTTACTAGTAGTATGAATAATCATACTACCAGTAAAATTAATTTTACTCCCGGTAAAATTATTTTTTACTGCTGGTACAAATAATAATTAACCGTGGGTAGCTTATAAATAATAATTAACTGTGGGTAGCTTTGGCCAGTGTTTTATTTTTACTGGTAGTGAAATTATTTTTACTGGTAGTAAAATTAATTTTACTGGTCGTCCAGTATAAATAAATGATTATGGGTAGGATGGCCAACCATATTCGTCAGCCCACTGGCTGTGTATAAGAAAAGGGTCTGGTATTATGGTCCATTCAATGTTGAATAAATTCTGTTTAAAATCCAGCTGTGACGTCATTCTATTGTAATTGCGCTCCAATATTTTTCAGGACTGGAGAGTTTCAGACAACTACTTAGTGATGTTCTGTTGAGTTAAGTGTGATTATTTATGAACAAGTTCCCCCTAATCCCCCTGACCTAAGTCTGTCACTGTTTTAACACAATGAAAAGAATAATTTTCACAGCGAAACCTAAAGGTATAGATGGGAGTTGAAGCCAAAACTTTTCACACGAAAGACAGACATCCACTGAGGATGATGACAATTCTGGAAAAGCTTAACAATAGATGTTTTATATGACAAAACTCTATACTAGTATCATATGTAATTCTGATATCTAACAATAGATGTTTCATATGACAAAACTCTATACTAGTATTATATGTAATTCTGATATTTAACAATAGATGTTTCATATGACAAAACTCTATACTAGTATTATATGTAATTCTGATATTTAACAATAGATGTTTCATATGACAAAACTCTATACTAGTATTATGTAATTCTGATATTTAACAATAGATGTTTCATATGACAAAACTCTATACTAGTATTATATGTAAATCTGATATTTAACAATAGATGTTTTATATGACAAAACTCTATACTAGTATCATATGTAATTCTGATATTTAACAATAGATGTTTTATATGACAAAACTCTATACTAGTATCATATGTAATTCTGATATTTAACAATATATGTTTTATATGACAAAACTCTATACTAGTATTGTATGTAATTCTGATATTTAACAATAGATGTTTCATATGACAAAACTCTATACTAGTATCATATGTAATTCTGATATTTAACAATAGATGTTTCATATGACAAAACTCTATGCTAGTATTATATGTAATTCTGATATTTAAAAGTTTAACAATAGATGTTTCATATGACAAAACTCTATACTAGTATTATGTAATTCTGATATTTAACAATAGATGTTTCATATGACAAAACTCTATACTAGTATTGTATGTAATTCTGATATTTAACAATAGATGTTTCATATGACAAAACTCTATACTAGTATTATATGTAATTCTGATATTTAACAATAGATGTTTCATATTACAACACTCTATACTAGTATTATGTAATTCTGATATTTAATAGTGTTATTAGAATTTATTGAAAGAATTCCAAAATATGAGTTACAATTATAGTTAGATTTTGTAGCTAGATTTATACTGGGGGTGGGTTTTAAGTATGTCAATGTCCTAGTTCCTCTCCATTCCTGAAAAGCAGTGGACATTCGGGGCTTCGGTTCTGTTACTTTTAAGGAATGGGGATGTACTCGAACATTAACCTATACAGAATCACAGGTCTCACCTTCACATATGTTCTGCCGCTGATGACGTTTCGCTAATATTCATAACATGGACAGAATAGGCAAGCGCCACACGTTCGTGTTCAGCTTCGTCTTTTGCCAGTCCGCGTTTTCCGAGGTATCCACGAGAAGCCTCCGTTTTCCACGTCAAAAATACCTCTAAAGATTAATATACAGCAATTGAAATGAGTCTTTAAAAGACGGATAACACGTCGTAGTGTCCATTACCGCTGGTTTAATCTTGGTACGAGTTGTGTAGATCTGTTACGGTGACACTGCGCATTAGTTACGTGTCTCCAACGAAAGAAAATGGAGGGTAAACAATATAGCCCAATTTAGATTTTCAACTAATTCTCTCTGATACACTTGTTACCAGTAGAGCTCGCCAGCGGCCCGCATCAAGGGTTCTCTCATAGAGAGAGAGGAATTCACACAATACATGTAACAGTAACACAGTAAATAGAGTAAATAAATCTTCGACGAATTTCACTTTGTGTTTGAAAGTCTTCAAATTATGAGTAGAATGAAAAGTGAAAATAACGAACAGTGATCATTCTCACAGAGAATAAATGATTAATCAAGAGGTATCATTTTCCCAAACCCTATCAGTGTTAAAACTATCATTGAGTACAACAAATACAAAAGAACTATGTAATATAGATCTTTTTGTTTTAAAATTCTTATCATTTGAGAAATAGTATCTTAAAAAGTATGTACATATAATAAGAGGTTAGAAATTCTTATCAACTAGGAAATTGCTAATTAATCGTTTACATCGAACCAAACCTGTGTAAATAAGGCAGGCTACTAACAAACACGTTGATGGTACATCTCGTTTAAAGTCAGCATTTAGCAAATTCTATGGTCGTTATAACGCTCTAGTTTGCCAATACATGTACAACCTATCATTGGGTCAAATGCTGTTCCACCTCTGGTGTGTCCAGATTTCCGTGTTTGCCTCATTCTCTATTTTGTACTGCTGATAGGAGTTATGAGATTGATCACTGTTCGTTATCGTCACCTTTCATCTTGTAATCTACAGGATGTAGTGTATTGGTTCAAATAAGATAAAACAAACAAACAGCACTTGTAGTGTAAATAGCGATGCACAGTGTAAATAGGGTACTTCGGAATTTTGGCCCTACATCATGACTTTCAATTTCTGCCAAAGGATTTATTTGGATTGATTGTATATTGTTTAACGTCCCTCTAGAGAATATTTCACTCACATGGATACGTCACCATTGCCGGTGAAGGGCTGCAAAATTTAGGCCTATACTCGGCGCTAATGGCCGTTGAGCGGGGAGGGATATATCGTGCCACACCGCTGTGACACGGCGCCTTGGATTTTGTGATCTCATTCGAAGGACCGCCCCATTCAATCGCCTCTTACGACAAGCAAGGGGTAATGAGGACCTATTCTAACCCGGATGCCTACGGGGTTATTCATTTGGAAGAAGCACACTGTAAAATTAGAAGTTGTTTTTCGTGGTTGGACATACAAGAGCAGGAGAGACGGAACAATCATAAAAAGGATACGAAATTAATCGATTTCTTTTATAGGAAAACTTTACCCTTAGAAAATAAATCATTTTGTGGTGAATGATATTTGTAACTTTCTTACGTAATCGCAGGAACATCATATCAATCCCTTTTTATGACACCATAGGGGTTTTGCACGTTTTCTTTTTCGATATTTTGTCCACTGGTAAAGAAAAGCTTAATCGAGTTCCCGAACTCTCTTATTGTATCTGCTTCTCTTGGAGATCCGGGTTAGAATAGGTCCTCAGTACCTCTTGCTTGTTGTAAGAGGAGACTATATAGGGCGGTCCTTCGGTGAGACCGCAAAAAATTTGAGGCCCCTTGTCACAGCAGGTGTGGCACGATAAACATCCCTCCCTGCTCAAGGGCCGAACAAAGGCCTAAATTTTGCAGCCTTTCACCGGCAATGGTGACGTCTCCATGTGAGTGAAATATTCTTGAGAGGGACGTAAAACAATATTCAATCAATCATTAATGTATCTGCATGAAAAAATGGGTAAGCAAAGAATAGAAAATTAAAATAATTCCCTATACCACATCTTACAGGGCGGAAATTTGTAAAATTTTGATAATTATTTCTTTTCTAAAAACATCATCATTAACCTCAGATCATCTGTGTATCTTTTTAAAATAAATATTTTGTTTCTCTTGTAGAGAAAGTGTAGGAAACTTGTTTGTGCACCGGGGAAGACGTTACAGGGCTCCTCCTGTCAGCACCTTATCACGCATGCTCAGAATGTCGCCTATAACATTGCCTTTGAAGTGCTGATGGATTCCGATACTTCAAATGAAACTTCCTGTGTGATATTTGATATTCTAAAAAGCGTTATTCAAGAGGAAATATTTGAAGGAAAGGTGGATTTTGCTGAAATATATTATCACCCTATTAAAAATATCAAGTCAGAGGCTAATGAATTATTGCAAAACACAATGAATGTGTATATAGGATTAGAAATAGGTAATGACACAAATCCCATTCATCGCAAACCTCTAGAATTGCATCTTTTAAATCTAACACATCTTACAGTAGACTACAAAGAGTTTCACTTTCGTTTTCAAGAAAATGTAGAGTCGTGGTACCTTCCATCACAACAGAATGAATTATCATTGAAGTTGAACTGCTCTGATCCTAATTTAAATTCAGACAACAGGGCATACTCATTTGATGTCACAAGCCTTCTTTTCTGTACCCAAATTGAATTGAATTCTGAAGAATTTGTTTTTTCAAAACACAGCCAACAAATAGTTGTCGGCGTTCTTAACAAAAAGTTTGATGCAACACAATTTGGTAGAAATGAAAACGGTAGCGTTCAAATTTGTTCAGATACGTATTTACTATTCGGGAGGGAACCATCAACATTGAAGCTGGCATCTTATATTGTTTCCGTTGTATGTACGATCATATCACTGCTTTCTTTATCACTGACTTTTCTGACGTTCTGTTTATTTTCAGTTCTACGAAGTATTCCTGGTAAAAATGTCATGTGTTTTACACTTTCTCTATTCTTTGCCCAGTTACTTTTCCTATTGCGATCCGAGAAGAGGGATGAATTAACATGCGCTCTGATTGGTGGCCTGACTCATTACTTTTGGATCTCGGTTTTCACTTGTACTAATATTTCCTGTTTCCACATGTTCAAATTATTTGTAAGAAATTTGCTTTTTCGCAATGATAAGTCTTATGAAAAAAGGTTATTTGTGAAATATATAGTTCTATCTTACGTATTACCAACAGTTCCTGTGGCGATAAATGTGATCCTTCATTTCATCTTATCAAACTCGTCAACATTTGGATATGGTGGGGAAGTGTGCTTCCTGTCAAGTACTTTGGCTTTGGTTTTAACATTTATACTCCCGATTATCTTGCAGATTATCTTTAACATAATAATGTTTTCAGCTACATTCTATTCTATAAAAACCACCCCTATTGTCGAAGACCGAATAGAGAGAAGCGATTTTTTGATTTTCTTTAAATTGTTTCTCCTTACTGGAATATCCTGGGTTCTTCTTGTCATTGATGGATTTTTCGAGTTGTCCCCGTTCACATTTTTGGCGATATTTCTTAATGGATCACAAGGTGTATTTCTGTTCATTGTTAACGTCTGCAATAAAAATGTTATTAGCTTGTATAAATGTAAATTGAGGGGGAAAAGTGACTCTGGCGAAAATAAGTATATATAACCATGTATCATTATTACGTTATAATCCATGCAAACATATTCTAGTTACTTAGATTTTGGTAAATTCTCAGGATATTGAACGCTAACATTCTCTAGATTTTACACAGATCTTATAATAGACTATCTATTAGCTATATAATGATATCGGTGTGAAAACTTCATTTTTGTTTTAAAGTAACAAACAAGTCTCGTAGTCAATGTTTGAATTTCATTTTTAAAACACAGGTTCTCTTGACGTTTTAAAGATATAAAATTTTAAAAGATTGTCTTTCTCTAAATAAACTATTCACAAGGTATATCACGCCGCCATCTTGGTTTTCTTTTTCGGTAAAAAGCTCGATTTAATATGATAATTAGACCTCTACCAACCCCTACCGTTTAAAAGCAATCCTGCCAAGGTATTATCCCTCGCATAGTCAGGGTGAACTGGAAATAATTATAGTCCATTGTTAAGACCTTGACAGAGTTGCTTCTATACCTGTACCTTGTGAACGGAACCATTTTTTTTATACATGTATATATTTTAGAAAATCGAGAGTCTGAGTTTGAATATAAATAATGTTAAAAATTTAGAATATATACAGTTGGTGCCAAGGGAATAAAATTCTCTTATTAATTAATTATTTTGTTCAAGAACTCAAAAGTATGAGAAAATTAAAGATCTTGAAATTTTGAAACCATGAGTTTGCCTGTATTTAACAAAATATTACTTTCCGTTTCATTCTGTGTAAAATTATCTCAAAACCAGGATTCTTTAAATGCTTGTAACTCCTGATTGGAAAACTAGTAAATGCAGAAGTGACTGTCAAGAATGCTGATTATGTTTTTCATCCCTTTTAAAATTGCTATTTTTAACTTTCCCAACTGCTTACAATGCTTATACTACTTCATACAATAGATGTATAATTTTTATAATCAGTACAGGTTTTCTTAAACGTGGGAGATTTAAATTGGTAGGTATTCCAAACCGCGAAAACAATTAGTCACAACCAACCCCCGACCCCAACCGATGATAGTTATGGGGATCTCTTTTATAGGTATACACTGTAATTCAAGACTGGAATAGTTGAAAATAGCCTAATTTGTAAAAATGTCATAAAGTTGTTAGTGGAATTCAAAATTCTAACAAATCATGGAAAGAATTCATCAGCATAGCGTACTGTAAACTCCATCATTGTACTGTAAACTCCATCATTGTACTGTAAACTCCATCATTGTACTGTAAACTCTGTTATTATGTTGTAAACTCCATCATTGTACTGTAAACTCTGTCATTATGCTGTAAACTCCTTCATTGTCCTGTAAACTCCATCATTGTACTGTAAACTCCATCATTGTACTGTAAACTCTGTTATTATGTTGTAAACTCCATCACTGTATTGTAAACTCCATCATTGTACTGTAAACTCTGTCATTATGCTGTAAACTCCTTCATTGTCCTGTCAACTCCTTTGTTGTACTGTAAACTCCTTCGTTGTACTGTAAACTCTGTCATTATGCTGTAAGCTCCTTCATTGTACTGTCAACTCCTTCATTGAACTGTCAACTCCTTCATTGTACTGTCAACTCCTTCATTGTACTGTAACCTGTCATTATGCTCTAATCTCCTTAATTGTACTGTCAACTCCTTCATTGTACTGTAAACTCCTTCATTGTACTGTCAACTCCTTCATTGTACTGTCAACTCCTTCATTGTACTGTAACCTGTCATTATGTTCTAATCTCCTTCATTATACTGTAAACTCCTTCATTGTATTGTAAACTCTTTCATTATGCTGTAAATACCTTCATTGTACTGTAAACTCCTTCATTGTACTGTTACCTGTCATTATGCTGTAAACTCCATCACTGTACTGTAAGCTCCATCATTGTACTGTAAACTCTGTCATTATGCTGTAAACTCCTTCATTGTACTGTAAACTCCATCATTGTACTGTAAACTCTGTTATTATGTTGTAAACTCCATCACTGTATTGTAAACTCCATCATTGTACTGTAAACTCTGTCATTATGCTGTAAACTCCTTCATTGTCCTGTAAACTCCTTTGTTGTACTGTAAACTGTCATTATGCTGTAAGCTCCTTCATTGTACTGTAGACTCCTTCATTGTACTGTAAACTCTTTCATTATGCTGTAAACTCCTTCATTGTCCTGTAAACTCCTTTGTTGTATTGTAAACTCCTTCATTGTCCTGTAAACTCCTTTGTTGTATTGTAAACTCCTTCGTTGTACTGTAAACTCTGCCATTATGCTGTAAGCTCCTTCATTGTACTGTAAACTCCTTCATTGTACTGTAAACTCCTTCATTGTATTGTAAACTCCTTCATTGTACTGTCAACTCCTTCATTGTACTGTAACCTGTCACCATGCTCTAATCTCCTTCATTATACTGTAAACTCCTTCATTGTACTGTAAACTCTTTCATTATGCTGTAAACACCTTCATTGTACTGTAAACTCTTTCATTGTACTGTTACCTGTCATTATGCTGTAAACTCCTTCATTGTACTGTAAACTTCGTCATTATGCTGTAAACTCCATCACTGTACTGTAAACTCCATCATTGTACTGTAAACTCCTTTGTTGTACTGTAAACTCCTTCGTTGTACTGTAAACTCTGTCATTATGCTGTAAACTCCTGCATTGTCCTGTCAACTCCTTTGTTGTACTGTAAACTCCTTCGTTGTACTGTAAACTCTGTCATTATGCTGTAAACTCCTTCATTGTCCTGTCAACTCCTTTGTTGTACTGTAAACTCCTTCGTTGTACTGTAAACTCTGTCATTATGCTGTAAGCTCCTTCATTGTACTGTCAACTCCTTCATTGTACTGTCAACTTCTTCGTTGTACTGTCAACTCCTTCATTGTACTGTCAACTCCTTCATTGTACTGTAACCTGTAACCTGTCATTATGCTGTAAACTTCATCATTGTACTGTAAATTCTGTCTTTATGCTGTCAACTCCTTCGTTGTACTGTAAACTCTGTCATTATGCTGTAAACTCCTTCATTGTACTGTAAACTCTGTCATTGTACTGTAAACTTCGTCATTATGCTGTAAACTCCATCATTGTACTGTATATTCCTTCATTGTACTGTAACCTGTCATTATCCTGTAAACTCCTTCACCGTACTGTAAACACCGTCGTTGTACTGTAAACTCCTTCATTATACTGTAAACTCTTTCATTATACTGTAAACTCCTTCATTATACTGTAACCTGTCATTATGCTGTAAACTCCTTCATTGTGCTGTAAACTTCGCCGTTGTGCTGTAAACTCCGTCCATGTACAGTAAACGCCGTCATTGTACTGTAAAATTCGTCGTTGTACTATAAACTCCTTCATTATACTGTAAACTTCATCAATGTACTATAAACTACATCATTGTACTGTAAACTCTGTCATTGTGTTGTAAACTCCGTCATTGTGCTGTAAACCCCTTCATTGTGCTGTAAACTCTTTCATTGTCGCGAGGGGTCCAATTTCTCATTGTAACTTATTGTAAACTTCGTCGTGAGGGATCCAATTTGTCGGTTGGTAAACGTTAGTTAAATATTACAGAGTATATTTATACCAAAGTATATAAGATACATTTGTATATTTCACAATGACTTCATAGATCACGTGGACCAATAGCGCATGTATTCGCGTGCTCAAGAAGCCATCTATGTAAACCAAACTACAACTGTTTTCATACATGTACATGTACATATATATATGTATCATTAATAGGAAAACAAGCATTTCTTTTCTATTATACATGTCAATTTAAATGTTTTCATAGTTTGAATAAATTTTAAGTAAACCAGTCATTTTCAATTGTTATGAGTTTTACCATATGGATATCTCCTATATGAAAACAGTACATGCTGAGGCATTGCATGAACGTACGAAGAGGAGATACATGTAATCAGTTTTGGAAGAAGAACGAACTTGCATCAAATCCAGTTTATGTATTATACACTGTCATATTGTGCCTATCGTGAACTTAACATTAATTAAACGTCAATCGTGCTTGTATAGTATGAAAATTAATGTTATTAAATTTCTAACGTTAAATCAATGTTAATGCTAATTTGATGTGAACTTAATTAATTCAACATAAAATATTTAACGTTGAATTAATGTAGAAGCTCGATTCACATTGAATTTTTAAAACTGAGTTAATTAATATGCTCAGTTATTGTTATATGAATGTGAAGAATCAGTTGTAAATGGAGAGAATTTCTTGGAAATGGGTATTAAAAGGTTTCTTTTCATTTTTTGATAGATTAAACACAAATCAAACGTGAAAGAAAATATATTGAGGGAAAGGCTTTTGTTTTGTGGCTAAATCACCATTTATTGATGAAAAATCGTTCGAGATTCAAAAATGTAATTAAAATCTGCTTCATTTTGAACTCTTGATTTATAATCCTATTCCAATAGATTGGTGTATCTTATAACACATATGCCAAGTTTAGAAAACAGAAATGAAGGGAATGCTGTTATTTTGAGGCTTAATTACCATTTATTAATGAAAAATCGTTAAAAATGGGAAACCCAATTAAAATCTGTGCTTCAATTGAAACTGTTGATTATATCATATTTAAATAGATTAACATATCCTATAAAAATGTGACATGTTTAGAAAAATACTGAAGGAAAAGCTATTATTTTGAGGCTAAAACACAATTTGTTGATTAAAGAAAATCGGAAATTATAATCGATGTCTATACAATTATTAAAAATCTTTGTTTTATATCATTTTCATATAAGTCACCACAACCTGTAATTAGAAAGATAAGTCACCACATCCTGTAACAAGGATTAAAAGGTTCGTTAAAATGGGGACAGGAAAGCTAAAAAAAATTAATGCTAAAACGTCACTTTTAAATGGAAACGAAGAAAACTGAAATTCCATTCAAAATCCCTTTTTTATCTTTCAAAAACAAAGTGATATTCTAATGATAAAAGAGGACTACGCAAAGCCCTATAAAACCGAACTATATGACATAAAGGATTCATTTGAAGGGGGGGGGTAAGGAAAATGATAATTAATCTATGAAAATTAAAAATATATAGTGAATATCATAAAACTGAAGAAAACCAATTATCATTTACATCTACATGTATATGCAGTTTCACTACAAACACATTATACCTACATGTAACCTTGACGTTTGACTTTTTAATACCTGAAAGATAAGGATCATCCCTTTGTGGCAGAAATTCTTCATGCGAAGATTCATAGCTAAAGTCAAACACTTTCTGAGGCATATTTGTACACGTAAAAAGGAGACCTTGATCAATGTTAAATGGACTTTGGTGATACCTCCACACTATGGAATATGTGCATTTTTTCCAGTCATGTTTGTGTTAGTAAACAATCGCAAGATAGAGTACCTATATTAATCATGAAAGTCAAGCGTAATGGCTGGATGACCTTGTCTCTTGTATTGACCTTTGATTTGATAAATCGGTCTTCTGTGTCTGCCGAACACCATTTAGAGTTTTCGAGTTATTTCCTATTTGCAGAATATTTCTACGTATACCATGGTATATATATTGTCAGGATTCTGTTTTAGAAACAAGAGGCCGAAGGGTCACATCGCTCACCTGAGTCACATTGGCTCATATTTAAAGATTTTCCCTATAATATATTTGTATGCAAAACTTTTATACCCCCTTGTGACCCCATCCTACCCCGGGGGGCCATGATTTTAACAAATTGAAATATCTCAGAAAGCTTTCATGTAAATATCAGCTTTTCTGGCTCAGTGGTTCTTGAGAAGAAGATTTTTAAAGATTTTCCTTATATATTTGTATGTAAAACTTTGATCCCCTATTGTGGCCCCATCCAACCCCCAGGGGCCATGATTTGAACAAACTTGAATCTGCATTATGTCAGGAAGCTTTCAAGTAAATCTCAGTGGTTCTTGAGAAGAAGATATTTAAAGATTTTTCCTATATATTGGTATGGAAAACTTTTATCCCCTATTGTGGCCCCATCCTTGGGGCCATGATTTGAACAAAATTGAATGTGCGCTAGGTCAGGAAGCTTTCATTTAAATTTCAGCTTTTCTGGCCCAGTGGTTCTTGAGAAGATTTTTAAATGGACCCACCCTATTTT